>NW_027508808.1:1992500-2010000 GCF_051911475.1 Siphateles boraxobius | reverse complement strand
AGTGACTTTTATAAAGGTAAGCTGTGATATTAAAAACAAATAACCTTTACTGTACTATAGCTTATGACAAAAGATATTTTTTTTATAACAGAAGAATTATCTATTAAAACTAACTTTCAATAAGTAGCATGCTGATCAGAATTTCATTTATTGATTTATTTCTTATCATAATTCATAATACATTATTACAACACAAATCCACCCTCAAAACATCTTTTTATATAAGAAACGGTGTAATTGTGTATCGTCAGTCATGCACGCTCAGTTTCAAGCGACAAAACAGCTGCTGTCAATCATGTTGATTAGCATCGCTCAAACGCAGATTTTCACTTATAAACTTTTTTTTACTGTAGTCTTGTTGTAATTTTTTTCGGGGGGGAAACATGCCATTGCATTCACTGATTCCACCATGTTTCTCACTGACGAGCCTCTAACTCGGAAACTCAGAGCACAAACCTGGAGTTTCCCACTCGTAAATACGACTAAACAACAAATGTGGGCGGGGCTTGATTGTGTCTGTGGGGAATTGATTGGCTGGTTGGATGGTTGTGGTTTGCTAATGGCTGATCTCATGTGAGTGACAGGTTATAGCCCCGCCCACATCATCAGAGAAGAGAAGAGATGCTGCTGTTATTCTGATTCAAGATTATCAACACCATAATCATGTGCACCGATAAATCATTTACATGAAGTATTCCATAACACAAGAAGAATTGTCATTTGATTTCATGGTGATTTTAATGGCTTCAAAGTAAAACAGACATAATTAATACAACGATATGAGAGAAAGCTTTTGTGTTCTTGAAGGCTTCACTCACAAATGATTGTATCTGCATGTAAAAGTCTTCAGAATCTCAGTTTGTGTTCCACTGAAGAAAGTCATTAGCGTGAATAAATGAGGTTTAATATTTTGATGAACGAACCCTTTAAAGTGTGAAGACGTCTTCAGTTTTGAGATCTTGGATTTAAAGCAGCGATTGATCATGCTCATGGTTGTCATCTTGACTAATTGAGCTTTATGACCGTGTCTTACAAGCTTGTTATGATTTATGTCGTGTATAAAGGTTGACGTGTGTGTGTGTTTACTAGTTTTGCTTCAGTGCATGTTTCCTCTATAGGTTATGATGGCCATTAAACCGCATTACCTGGAGGGTCAAGAGGTCACCGGTGTCGTGTGTGTGGTCTCCATCGACCGGCTCATGCGGTTCCAAACTTCTTCATGATCGTTCAGGTTTGTGATCCTCAAATCATCCCTTAAATGCCAATAATGCTCATAATATTGTTCTTTAGAGCCCCGAACTGCTGAGTCTCTTCTGCTCACCAAGCCTGCATTTATCTGATCAAAAATACAGTAAAACAGTGAAATATTATAATAATGTAAATCATCAGTTTTCTATGTGAATATATAGTAAAGTGTAATTTATTCCTGTGATCAAAGCTGAATTTTCAGCATCATTACTCCAGTCTTCAGTGTCACATGATCCTTCAGAAATCACTATAATATGATGATTTGATGATCAAGAAACATTTATGATTATTATCAGTGTTGAAAACAGTTGAGCTGCTTCATATTTGATTTTTCAGGATTTTTTGATGAATAAAATTTTTTTGTAACATTATAAATGTCTTTACTGTCACTTTTGAACATAACATAATGTATCCTTGCTGAATAAAAAAACATTTATTTCAAAGAGAAATTCTTACTATTTAAAAATGAGCTCTTGATCTGTCTAACTGTTGCTAATTGATTTATTGTCTGAATGACCATGTTTGTGACTCTCGTACAAGTAAAGCGTTTCCCATCATTTTCTAGCTCGAGAATGGGAACATTTCTCTGAACTGGTGCTAAAAAAGCTTTTTGTCAAGTTAAAAATGAAAAGATGTTTCCAATCATGTCCACTGTGTTCTGGCCAAAAGTCCACATGCTGAAATTTGATTTGCAAACATTTAAAGCAGGAAAATGGTTTACATTTATTTATAACTTGTGATTGTTTTAAGGCAGAGTTTTAAGCACTTAAATCAATTTAATTATGCTTTTTAAAAAAAATGTAATAATGTATTTATCACACTAAAGTGTCAGGCCGCATGATTAGTTATTTAACCCTCTGATATCTTTATGAATGTTAGCCAGTGAATGAACTGATGTATTTAATTGTCAGCATTTGATGCTTGGGACAATGTCAATAAATGATTATACAAATTTCATGCAATTGTTTTTCCTTAAAGTATTTCATCTAAACGACTTAATGTGGGCCTGTAGTCGTTCGTTTCGAGATGATTTGCTGCGACAGGGAATCAGAGAAAGCAAATTAAATGTGAATCTCTCTCAGGAGCCGTCGAGGGTTAAACTGCACTATGCTTCTGTCCTGAAGGACACGGGTATTAAAAAGAAATATTACTTCATAAAAAGCCACAGCACAGCGTCCCTGGCTCTTGTAACTAATGTGTTTTTCAGTGAAAAGCCTGTTAGTTTGTGAAGAACAAGGCAAACGCTTGGTTTACTGCAAGCCAAGGCTCAAATCAACAGCATTTCTCAATGCTTCTCATTGCTTTTCAAACTTCTGAAGCAGGAACTTTGAATGCATTAGAAATGTTACATTATTGCAAACTATTTCGGGTTAGGTTCTTGTAGATGTATTGGGTTTAGTCACGGCACAATTATCTTTCCAGTGCCTTCCATGTGCACATTTTAATGAGTGATGAGAAACTCTTACAGGTGTTCAGGTGTTCGCTGACCGGAAGAATGAACCTGGGAATGTTTTATTCACCAACACTCTTTAAAAAGGCTTTTATCATGTAAGGCCACATTAAAAGTTTTAAAGCGTATTCTTCACTTCCAGTCTAAGTGCCTCTGTAACCCAGATTTTAGTTAAAAAAGAAAAGAAAATAAGGGACAGGTGGAAGTATAATAAACTATAATAGAAAAAAAAAACCTAAGTTCAACAAAGAGTTTCTGCAGTCCAAAGTTCTCTTTAAAGTGTAAAAATGCTAAAAGTTTTATTTGCTCAAGTGCTGAAAATGTATAAGCACAGTCTGTACACAAAACAAATGCATTCAAAAATAAAATTTCTACGAATGTACATCAAGTAATAACATGATAAATGTACAATGACGGCGTGCAATGTGCCACGATTCACCGTGCACATCACACTTGTCAATACACAGTTTAGCGCATGCAATGACAGTATATTTAGAAAAAAAATCCTTTCTTGTGCATTTCAATAGCAGAGTACACCGATAGGTGGCAGTGAGTATTCTCAGGTAGAATATCTCAGCAGCAGTCGCTCAGCTGTCACACACATACACACACACACATACGCTCGCGCGCGCGCAGGAGTGGGTCTCGCGCAGAGAGAGTTTCAGCAGCGAACAGAAAGTGAACAGGGGGGCATTTCACACACACACACACACACACACACACAGCACTCGGACAGAGCCTGGATTAAACCTCTCCCGGAGCTTTGAGCGATGCGCTGGCAGAATGGCCCGATGGTTCAAGGAACACCTGGGATTCAAAACCACCAAAGCCCCGCCGCCCGCGCCTCCGAAGCCGGACTACCGACACTTCCACCCGGGCATCTCCAGCGCTGCTCCCGCGCTCCTGCTCCAGGGCTCCGTGCTCATGCCCGCTCAACCCGACATACTCACCGCATACAAACTCCAGAAGGAGCTGGACTTCGAGGACCCGTACACCCCGGCCGGGAACATGAGCATGCCCTTCTCCTCCACGGGACTGAGCTCCACGGGCTCGCCGGACGTGAAGTTCGTGTCTCCAAAGCACCGGCTCATCAAGGTGGAGGCGGCCGAGCGGAGCGGCTCGAGCCCGGGCAGCAGCAGCGCGGTGACCGCGGTCAAATCCCCCGGTTCTCCACCCGCGGAGACCGAGAACAGTAAACCGGAGAAGGTAAGACACCGATGCGCGCTCACCTCCACAGGTACGAGCAGAGGTGAGCCGCTCATCAGCACTGACTGAGCATCACTTCTCATAGACAATGTGATTTTTAAATGTTTTTTTTTTTTGTAAAAACTTTTATATTAATATTTTATTTATTTTATCTTTGTATAAATGTAACTTGTTTTTAGTTTTTTTAATTAAATTTGTCATTTAAAAAAAATATTATAAAATATTGTTTTGTTTAGTAAAAACTTTTATATTAATATTTATTTTATTTTATACATTTTAATACATTTATGTATAATTTATAAATGTAACTAGTTCTTAGTTGTTGTTTTTTATTAGATTTGTCATTTTTAAAAATAATTGTTATTAAATGATCATAAAATAGTGTTTTGTTTAGTATAAATCCTTCTTTAAAAGTAAATAAAATTCAAAAACATTTAGATTTAGTGTATCAAAAAATAATTGTCTTATATTAAAATCATAATTGTAATATTATAAAAAAATATATTTTATTTATTTAACCTTTCTTTAATCAAGAACCAAGAAACACAAATAAAATACTTTAATATAAACAGAAAACTACAATTTCATCATACAAAATCTAGCCTATATAGCAATTACATCAAAATGTCAAGTGTCTAGTTTAATAAAAGACCAGAGTTATGAATTTAGACAATAGGGTTTAAGATCTGCAGACTTTTTTTATGTGTGTATGTCTTTTTCAGAAAATTCTTAAATATAGGGGTGCAGATTAAGAGGTTAAACCTGTTGTAACAGTGATGAAGCTGAAGGTTATTCCATGACCAAAGTAAGCAAACATTTACTGCTAGTGTGAAATATCTGACCGGTTTACACATTCTGGCAGAGCTTGTGAGTGTAAAGGCTGAGGTCTGCGTCATAACCGGTCAAACCAGTTGTTTTACGTGTTCCACAACGGTTACGAGCTTTACACTGTTCATCCAGAAACACAACACTGGGTCTGAGAGATCAACATCCATGAACATCTCTGAGAGTCCACATCTGCAGAAATCAGCTTTTGGTTATTCCTGATGTTTTAGATCATTTTTATTTTTGTGTGGAATTGGAGAGTCAGTGTACACTATATATTATATTATTTTCATATATTTTGGGATGGAAATGAAAACATCATCTCCAGAAGAGAGATGGCTTGACGTCCCACATGAGAATTAAACCATTCAGGATCTACAATTATATTTAGTACTTTGCATAAAAGTTTTCATAATGTTAAAATGCATGAAATAGTTTATGCAAAATATTGAGGAAGCTTGTAAATTTTAATTATAATTTTTAATGATTTATTTCTTTATTTCTTATTTATTAAGGGTCGGGATAGTGTGTGTGTGTGATGGGTAGGTATAGGGCTCAGGTGTGTGTGTGTGTGTGTGTGTGTGTGTGTGTGTGTGTGTGTGTGTGTGTGTGTGTGTGTCTGATGGGTAGGTTTAGGGCTCGGGTGTGTGTGTGTGATGGGTAGGGTTAGGGGTCGGGTTAGTGTGTGTGTGTATGTGTGTGATGGGTAGGTTTAAAGGGTCAGGATAGTGTGTGTGTGTGTGTGTGTGTGTGTGTGTGTGTGTGTGTGTGTGTGTGAGAGATGGGTAGGTTTAGGGGTCGGGTTAGTGTGTGTGTGCGTGTGATGATAGGTTTAGGGGTCGGGTTAGTGTGTGTGTGTGTGTGTGTGTGTGTGTCTGATGGGTAGGTTTAGGGCTCGGGTGTGTGTGTGTGAAGGGTAGGGTTAGGGGTCGGGTTAGTGTGTGTGTGTATGTGTGTGATGGGTAGGTTTAAAGGGTCAGGATAGTGTGTGTGTGTGTGTGTGTGAGAGAGAGATGGGTAGGTTTAGGGGTCGGGTTAGTGTGTGTGTGTGTGTGTGTGTGTGTGTGTGATGATAGGTTTGGGGGTCTGGTTAGTGTGTGTGTGTGTGTGTGTGTGTGTGTGTGTGTGTGTGTGTGTGTGTGTGTGTGTGTGTGTGTGTGTGTGTGTGTGTGTGTGATGATAGGTTTAGGGCTCGGGTGTGTGTGTGTGATGGGTAGGTTTAAAGGGTCAGGATAGTGTGTGTGTGTGTGTGTGTGTGAGAGAGAGAGATGGGTAGGTTTAGGGGTCGGGTTAGTGTGTGTGTGTGTGTGTGTGATGATAGGTTTAGGGGTCGGGTTAGTGTGTGTGTGTGTGTGTGTGTGTGTGTGTGTGTGTGTGTGTGTGTGTGTGTGTGTGTGTGTGTGTGTGATGATAGGTTTAGGGCTCGGGTGTGTGTGTGTGATGGGTAGGGTTAGGGGTCGGGTTAGTGTGTTTGTGTTGTGTGTGATAGGTGTGTGATGGGTAGGTTTAAAGGGTCAGGATAGTGTGTGTGTGTGTGTGTGTGTGTGTGTGTGTGTGTGTGTGTGTGTGTGTGTGTGTGTGTGTGTGTGAGAGATGGGTAGGTTTAGGGGTCGGGTTAGTGTGTGTGTGTGTGTGTGTGTGTGTGTGTGTGTGTGTGTGGTGATAGGTTTAGGGGTTGGGTGAGTGTGTGCGTGTGTATGTACGATTGGTAGGGTTAGTGTAGGGGAATAGAATATACAGTTTGTACAGTATAAAAACCATTACGTCTATGGAGAGTCCTCACAAGTATAGCTAAACAAACGTGTGTGTGTGTGTGTGTGTGTGTCAAGGTTTGGCTGGTTAGAACGGCCCCTGTACTGGTAGATGTCGTAACTAACCATCTGGCTCCATTGATGGCATTTAAAGAGATACGTTTTTTTCCCAATGCTCTCCCAGTCCAAAGTCTCTTCTGCTCTATTTGATCAAAAATACAGTAAAAACAGAAAAAAATTGAAGAATTATTGTAATGTAAATCAGCTGTTTTCTATGTGAATATATAGTAAAGTGTAATTTGTTCCTGTGATCAAAGCTGAATTTTCAGCATCATTACTCCAGTCTTCAGTGTCACATGATCCTTCAGAAATCACTATAATATGATGATTTGATGCTCAAGAAACATTTATGATTATTATCAGTGTTGAAAACAGTTGTGCTGCCTCATATTTCTGTGTGTGAGCGTGGATGTCCTGCAGGGGTTCAGACTGAAGACTGCCGAATGACTAAAGAAACGTTATCAGCATGATGGTAGAAAACTGTACATTTCTTGTCTATTACCTTCCACTGCTACTTATACCAACGACGGGAATAAGCGCATAGTTAAAAAAATAGATGTATGAGATGATAATAACTTGATAATACCAAATGTTGTGAGAGAGAGAGAGAGAGAGAGAGAGAGAGAGAGAGAGAGAGAGAGAGAGAGAGAGAGAGAGAGAGAGAGAGAGAGAGAGAGAGAGAGAGAGAGAGAGAGAGAGCAACAGTTACAAACTTCTTTTATCCTTTCCCTGACCATGTGACTAAAACCCAAATGTGAGACATTCAAGCTGACCAATCAGATAATTACAACTTCCCCCACGGTACTAAAGGTGTGAACACTCATAGCACCCAGAGCACACACACACCTCAGCCCGGAGTACACACACACACACACACACACACACACACACACACACACACACACACACACACACACACACACACACACACACACACACACACACACACACACACACACACACACACACACACACACTTCAGACTACAGGCCTCGAGCTACAGTAGGGTGGGAAACAGTAAAGCAAATGTCATTCTTCATTTCAAATATCCTGGATTATTTTCAATCCTGGTCAATAAGATTTCAAAGAAAGAAAGTAATACTTTTATAGATGAAAGACGCATTAAATTTCTCAAAAGTGAAATTAAAGACGTTTATCTGTTTTTACTGATATTTTACTGATATTTTTTATCAAATAAATGCAGCCTATTGGATGAATGTCAATCATTTAATACCATAGTAAATATCAGAGTGTCATCATAAATTCGTTAGCATGTATATTCTGCATCATTATGCATTATAATTATCATCATCGTTATGCTGTGTCCATAAGCAGTGTATCGACCGGTGCGACTCCAACACGAGTTCTTCTGCTCTGAAAAGGCCAACTAATGTCTTAATTACTTGACAAGTGGATGATAATTATGCAAATGCTTTCCTAATGCTCAGAATGCCAATATCTGTGTCGAGTGTTTTGCTCTATCTTGATCTTGAAACAGCAGCAGGAATGAGGATAGAGGATTGAGGAATGACAAATGAGGATTGAGGATTGGGGATTGAGGAATGAGGATTGGGGAATGACCAATGAGGATTGAGGATTGGGGATTGGGGATTGGGGATTGGGGATAGGGGATAGGGGATTGGGGATAGGGGATTGAGGAATGAGGATTGCGGATTGGGGATTGAGGAATAAGGATTGGAGATTGAGGATTGGGGATTGGGGATTGAGGTTTGAGGATTGGGGATTGAGGATTAAGGAATGACCAATGAGGATTGAGGATTGGGGATTGAGGAATGAGGATTGGGGATTGGGGATTGAGGATTGGGGATTTGGGATTGAGTAATGAGGATTGAGGATTGGGGATTGAGGAATGAGGATTGGGGATTGGGGATTGAGGATTGGGGATTGGGGATTTGGGATTGAGTAATGAGGATTGGGGATTGGGGAATGAGGATTGGGGATTGAGGATTGGGGAATGAAGATAGAGGATTGGGGAATGAGGATAGAGGATTGAGGATTGGGGATTGAGGATTGGGGATTGAGGATTGAGGAATGATGATTGGGGATTGAGGATTGGGGATTGAGGATTGAGGATTGGGGAATGAGGATAGAGGATTGAGGATTGGGGATTGGGGATTGAGGATTGAGGATTGGGGAATGAGGATAGAGGATTGAGGATTGGGGATTGAGGATTGGGGATTGAGGATTGAGGAATGATGATTGGGGATTGAGGATTGAGGATTGGGGAATGAGGATTGGGGATTAAGGATTGGGGATTGAGGATTGGGGAATGAGGATTGAGGATTGGGAATTGAGGATTGAGGATTGAGGATTTGGAATTGAGGATTGGGGATTGAGGATTGGGGAATGGGGATTGGGGATTGGGTATTGGGGATTGAGGATTGAGGATTGGGGATTGAGGATTGGGGATTGAGGATTGAGGATTGGGGATTGAGGATTGAGGATTGAGGATTG
This sequence comes from Siphateles boraxobius, assembly GCF_051911475.1. Lineage (NCBI taxonomy): Eukaryota > Metazoa > Chordata > Actinopteri > Cypriniformes > Leuciscidae > Siphateles > Siphateles boraxobius. The sequence goes on along the minus strand of NW_027508808.1, from coordinate 2,000,985 downwards.
GGGATTTGGGATTGAGGATTGGGGATTGGGGATTGAGGATTGGGGATTGAGGATTGGGGAATGGGGATTGGGGATTGAGGATTGGGGAATGAGGATTGGGGATTGAGGATTGAGGATTGGGGAATGAGGATTGGGTATTGGGGATTGAGGATTGGGGATTGAGGATTGGGGATTGAGGATTGAGGATTGGGGATTGAGGATTGAGGATTGAGGATTGGGGATTGGGGATTGAGGATTGGGGATTGGGGATTGAGGATTGGGGATTGGGGATTGAGGATTGGGTATTGAGGAATGAGGAATGGGGATTGAGGAATGAGGAATGGGTTCAGTCTGTTCATTATAGCAGGAGATTCTCAGTCTTGAAGATTAATCACTGCTGCTGATCGATTGAAATATTTAGTCAGGTTTAATATATAAGGAATGTTGAAATTTAAATGTTGGTATTGTGACAACACTAATTTAATCGTTTGTATTTTATATAATATCAAATATGTTTTGCCATTGGAATGTGATCAGTAGGCCGCCTGCGCTCTAGAAAGCTGATAACATTGTCTTATGATTTCTTTGTTCTTATTGTGTTTTTGTTGTTAGTGATTAAACGTTCCCGTCTGAGAGCATTTTGTAAGCTCACCAATTATGGTTTCAAAGTGGTGCTGATTAACAACACATGCACGCATGCACTCACGCACTCACACACACACACACACAGACACACACGCGTGCATGCACGGGATTGCACGCACACACACAGACAGACAGAGACACACACACACACACACACACACACACACACACACACACACACACACACACACACACACACACACACACACACACACACACACACACACACACACACACACACACAAAGTTGCTGAAGGTCTCCTGAAAGTGAACTACTGAAGGATAAACAGAAGATAATGGAAGCAAACAGATGTTGCCGTGACCTTGTGTGTGTTTGCAGAGTCTGTTGTTATTCTCTAAACTAACTTCAGGTTTATAATTCTCATCAGTTCTGTGCATTTGTTTATGACGGCGAGTTACTGGCCGCTAATGCAAGTTTCTCAGAACGCTTGAACGCTTCTCAAAGGTGTTCTGCTTGGATAGAAGAAGCCTGAATTACTGGGTTATTGATAATAAGATGATCAAATGAAATATTGATCATAAAGACTGCTTTCAAATCCAGCCCATGAGATCATGAATCAGATTCAGACTGGTTTACTGCATTTTGAATGTTTAAAAACTTTTTCATCGTCAAAATGTGCCATTTCCATCTCAGTTTCAGTGCAGAATTAATGTTGAGATGATCTGTGTTTCTCTTCTGCACTTATTCAGCTTTTTGACAACAATCTGGAGTCGCTCTCATCTTGGATTTCATCGTTCATTCGTTCGATTCATGATCCACACCTAAATTAATTTGAACCAGCATCATTTATATTGGTAATAAAACATGATTCATTAGCATCAGTATATTCATATGCATCTCATATTCAGACACGCTTGATTCAATTGGTTTTTAATAATCTTAAAAAGATTCTGATCTTAAGATTTATGCAAAGATGCTCATAATTGGTTTTATTGGTTCAAATATAAATTTTACTTCCATTAGTGGCATTTAATAGTTTTGGAAACTTCTCTAAAAATACATCTTGTTTTAGAGAAACGGTAGATTTTGTGCCTATAATGAAAGAGATGAAACGGAGAACTTCCTATAGTAAGGAACATTGACAGAGAATCAGTAGCTTTCCTCTGATTGGTCTGAGTGTATTCTGCAGGTTCAGTTATATGTAACTATGGTAACTGTATCCATTCAGGTGTGTGTGTGTGTGTGTGTGTGTGTGTGTGTGTGTGTGTGTGTGTGTGTGTGTGTGTGTGTGTGTGTGTATGTGTGTGTGTGTGTGAGGGTTTCCTTTAATTGAATAGTTGAACGATGCAGGTGACCTCACTGACAGACGAGAGCATTACAAACATTCACTCAACGGTTTCAGGCAGGTGACCTCACTGACAGACGAGAGCATTACAAACATTCACTCAACGGTTTCAGGCTCACTATTGTGAGTGTGAATGAACAAACACTCCCACACACACTCTACCTGACTGACATATTTAATTAAACATCACACTGTTTTCCTTTCGTGGACATTAAGAGAACTTTATAAAAGGCGATGGATGAGACAAGATGACAGATGAACCTTCTTCTCCCTTTTGAAATTTTTGAAGTTATTATCGTAGAATTCCAGTCAAAAGTTTAGAATAATAACGATTTTTACAATTTTTTTTCTTTCTTGGTTTCCTCTGCTCAACCAAGGCTGCATTTATTTGATATTTGATATAGTAAAACAGTGAAATGTTATTATTAGTTATTGTTTTCTATGTGAATATAGAGCAAAATGTAATTTATTCCTGTTAATTTTCAGCATCATTACTCCAGTCTTCAGTGTCACATGATCCTTCAGAAATCATTCTTGTTTGGCTTGTAAATAGTGAATCCGTCACGGCGCGAGTGCAACTGGCTTTTAAAGGGAATGGGAGATGAGACTCTGATTGGTTTATTTCATGTTACGCCCAAAACACTCCCATCACTCATTAAGAGAATAGAGACAACCCTTTTAGACCAGCACCGGGAGCGCCGACCATTTTCCCCGTCGTTAAACTAGCAAAAGTTAGACCGTCAGATCTCAGACCAGTCTCTGGCTCAGGGTTTGGCCTTCTACTTTTCCATATACGGTTAGAAAAACACACTCGATTGTCTCTGACTGCATAAACGCTTCTCAGTCCATCCACGTAATTACTCTCTTCTTTTGTTCTTGTCCTTCTCCTCCCGGTTTGAAAGTCTCTCTGGGAATATTACAATAAAGGTGAGACGGTCGAGAGAGAGAGAGAAATAAAACACTCTCTGATCCCTGTGGAAGTGGCATCATTTTGCTGTTTTATTTGAGCTTGTGTAGGAGGATCTTATTTTAAATAAAACAAACAAGTCAGTCAAGTCACCTTCATTTATGCAGCGCTTTTAACCGTATGGATCGTTTCAAAGCAGCTTTACAGTGATAATAGGAGATTACAGTAACAGAGATTGTTTACGCTTTACAGCAGATCTAGAATAAAGTTATTGTCCAGCTAAAGTTAGTTTTGATTGATTCACTTCCGTCGCAAACATCATTAGATATTAACTTATGGGCCGCTAACACGACACCGTTTATCAGAAAACAGAAAATTTTAATGCGTTCTGGTCGTTCATCAGTGTTTGGGGCTCGAGAACGCAATCTTTGAAATGGATTCCAAGGTGCAAGTTTTAAAATGTTTTGAAAAAACAGGCTTGTTAGTTATAATGGACATTTTAAAGAAGATTCCAATGCCATGAACCCTATTTTAGGTTGGAACGTCTTTCCTCTGGGAATATTACAATCAAGGTGAGACGGTTGAGAGAGAGAAATAACACACTCTCTGATCCCTGTGGAAGTGGCATCATGTTGCTGTTTTATTTGAGCTTCCGTAGGAGGATCTTATTTTAAATTAAACAAACACAGGCTTGTTAGTTATAATGGACATTTTAAAGAAGATTCCAATGCCATGAACCCTATTTTAGAGGTCAACCAGAACACATGCTGTTTTTAAGAGGTAATGATACTGATTTAGTCATTTTCATCTGGTAGTTTCAGTGTAGCTGTGACTCCAGCTTTGTTTCTGCTGGAAATACAGTAATAGAGATTGTTTTAGCTTTACAGCAGCTCTAGAATAAAGTTATAGTCTAGCTATAGTTAGTTTTGATTGATTCACTTCTGACACCATTTTTTTTTACTGAAAACAGAAACTTTTAATGTGTTCTGGCCGTTCATTTGTACAACATCAGTGTTTGGTGCTCAAGAACGCAATCTTTGAAATGGATTCCAAGGCGCAAGAGTTGAACATTTTTGAAAAAACACAGGCTTGTTAGTTATAATAAACATTTGAAAGAAGATTCCATTGCCATGAACCTTATTTTAGGGGTCAACCAGAGCACATGCTGTTTTTAAGTGGTAATGATACTGATTTAGTCATTTTCATCTGGTAGTTTCAGTGTAGCTGAAGTCAAAGCGGTGACTGGAAAACAGTCGTCTGAATGCTGTTGCTCCAGGATTAAGGAAGTGCTCTCTTCCTGACAGGAAGTGTTTACAACTCCCTGACAATCCCTTTTGACTGGGCAAGTCCAATCTTGCACCCTGAAATAGACAGGGAGCGGTTAGCAGTTAGCGGTTAGCACACCTCCTAGCGTCTCCGCGCTGATCGTTTACGGATCGCTCCACTACATCTCATTCTGAGCCGATGCATTGTAAATCATGTTTTTCCCAGAATCCTCTTTGGCTCAGGTTACTGGAAAGCCCTGTGTCGTGGATGTGGGTCGCCACCCGTCTCGTCTCATTCGTGTAACGCTCTCAATTCTCTCCAGGGATTGGCTGAGGTCATGCTGAGGTCATGCTGAGGTCATTCTGAGGTCATGCTGAGGTCATGCTGAGGTCATGCCGAGGTCATGCTGAGGTCACACTGTTTCCGCTTGTAATCAAGAGATGCTCACGCTGACCTCACTCACTTATGCTCGTTCTCTGTCCTACACAACAGCTTACAGTAATAAAGCCAGAATAACTGAGCGAATGCATTTCACCTGGTAACACTTTACTTGAATTATATAATGCATTATTAAGGTATTTATTATGTAGTTTATAATTTAGGGAACACTTTACATTAAGGTTCATTAGTTAACATTAGTTGACTACCTTAGTGAACATGAACTAAGAATGAACAATACTTCTACAGCATTTAATAATCTTAGTTAATATTAATTTAAACATTTAATAATACGTACTTAAAATCAAAGGTTGTATTTGTTAACATTAGTTAATGCACTGTGAACTAACATCAACAAACAATGATCAGCTGTATTTTTATTAACTAATATTAACAAAGATTAATAAATACTGTAACAAATGTATTGCTCATTGTTAGTTCATGTTAGTAAATACATTAACTAATGTTAACTAAATAACCTTATTGCAAAGTGTTACCATAATTTCTTATATCTCTTCATAAATAATTGTAACCAAAGTTAAAATGGGTTATAATATTGCAGATTTCTTGTTACATCTGAAATCAGTTGTTTGTCATGTTTTAATGCATTATAAGTTGTAATAATGAATAGATAACTATTATAACTCCTCCCCTTTTTGATGCGTCACTACGATGCGTGAGTGCAGGTGTTCATAATGATGTAGGATTGTTTGGCCAGACAGGTTAGAGTATGGAGAGCAACAGTTTCTTCAATCGCATGAAACGCAGAGAGACCTCTGTTCACACTGATAGTGTTTTCTTGGATGTCAATTTTTGTTTTGTTTGGAAAGTCAAACAGAGATTGCGATCAATAAATACGGATTTTGTTATGACCGCTTCTCCGTGCGTCCTTAATGGACATGTAGATAAGAAGATACTCCTCATCTAACCTCGAGAGGCTAAAAGAGTTAAGACATTAGGTATTAGCCTCTACATATATTATAACTGTGGTTACACTTATTCATAAGATCATACAATGCATTATATAAGGTATAATTAATGCATTAAACATAAATTTAGGGGTGCATGATATATCGGCCACCATATTGGTATCGGCTGATATATATTCATTTTTAATGTTATCGTTATTGGACGATTTTTAAAAAATTTGGCCGATATATTATAGCCGATGAATAATGTATTATTTCCTTCAGCTGAGACTCTTCAGATGCGCATTGGTCATCATGATGGTTTTGAATTGCTTGAAATATGATTAAAATCACTTCAAAAAGGAAAATAAGGTTCAGTGCAGCACAAGTCTTATATCGCTACATAAAGTTATAATGAGAACATTATAATTGTGTGCGAGAACACATAATATGTGTTCTCGCGTTTATGTGTTCTCGCGTTCTCGTGTTCTCACGTTTATGTGTTCTCGTGTTCTCACGTTTATGTGTTGTCGCGTTCTCATGTTCTCACGTTTATGTTTTCTCGTGTTCTCGCTTTCTCATGTTTATGGGTTCTCGTGTTCTCACGTTTATGTGTTCTCGTGTTCTCGCGTTTATGTGTTCTCGCGTTCTCACGTTTATGTTTTCTCGTGTTCTCGCGTTTATGTGTTCTTGCGTTCTCATGTTCTCACGTTTATGGGTTCTCGTGTTCTCACGTTTATGTTTTCTCGTGTTCTCGCGTTTATGTGTTCTTGCGTTCTCATGTTCTCACGTTTATGGGTTCTCGTGTTCTCACGTTTATGTGTTCTCGCGTTTATGTGTTCTCGCGTTCTCGTGTTCTCACGTTTATGTGTTTTCGCGTTCTCGTGTTCTCACGTTTATGTGTTCTCGTGTTCTCGCGTTTATGTGTTCTCGCGTTCTCGTGTTCTCACGTTAATGTGTTCTCACGTTTATGTGTTTTCGCGTTCTCGTGTTCTCGCGTTTATGTGTTTTCGCGTTCTCGTGTTCTCACGTTTATGTGTTCTCGTGTTCTCACGTTTATGTGTTGTCGCGTTCTCATGTTCTCACGTTTATGTTTTCTCGTGTTCTCGCGTTCTCACGTTTATGGGTTCTCGTGTTCTCACGTTTATGTGTTCTCGTGTTCTCGCGTTTATGTGTTCTCGCGTTCTCACGTTTATGGGTTCTCATGTTCTCACGTTTATGTTTTCTCGTGTTCTCGCTGTTATGTGTTCTCGCGTTCTCATGTTCTCACGTTAATGTGTTCTCGTGTTCTCACGTTTATGTTTTCTCGTGTTCTCGCGTTTATGTGTTCTCGCGTTCTCATGTTCTCACGTTTATGGGTTCTCGTGTTCTCGCGTTTATGTGTTCTCGCGTTCTCGTGTTCTCGCGTTCTCACGTTTATGGGTTCTCATGTTCTCACGTTTATGTGTTCTTGTATTCTCGCGTTTATGTGTTCTCGCGTTCTCACGTTTATGGGTTCTCATGTTCTCACGTTTATGTTTTCTCGTGTTCTCGCTTTTATGTGTTCTCGCGTTCACATGTTCTCACGTTAATGTGTTCTCATGTTCTCACGTTTATGTTTTCTCGTGTTCTCGCGTTTATGTGTTTTCGCGTTCTCGTGTTCTCACGTTTATGTGTTCTCGTGTTCTCACGTTTATGTGTTGTCGCGTTCTCATGTTCTCACGTTTATGTTTTCTCGTGTTCTCGCGTTCTCACGTTTATGTGTTCTCGTGTTTAAGTGTGCTCGTGTTCTCAAGTTTATGGGTTCTCATGTTCTCACGTTTATGTTTTCTCGTGTTCTCGCGTTTATGTGTTCTCGCGTTCTCATGTTCTCACGTTTATGGGTTCTCGTGTTCTCACGTTTATGTGTTCTCGCGTTTATGTGTTTATGTGTTGTCGCGTTCTCATGTTCTCACGTTTATGTTTTCTCGTGTTCTCGCGTTCTCACGTTTATGTGTTCTCGTGTTTAAGTGTGCTCGTGTTCTCAAGTTTATGGGTTCTCATGTTCTCACGTTTATGTTTTCTCGTGTTCTCGCGTTTATGTGTTCTCGCGTTCTCATGTTCTCACGTTTATGGGTTCTCGTGTTCTCACGTTTATGTGTTCTCGCGTTTATGTGTTCTCGCGTTCTCGTGTTCTCACGTTTATGTGTTTTCGCGTTCTCGTGTTCTCACGTTTATGTGTTCTCGTGTTCTCACGTTTATGTGTTGTCGCGTTCTCATGTTCTCACGTTTATGTTTTCTCGTGTTCTCCCGTTCTCATGTTTATGGGTTCTCGTGTTCTCACGTTTATGTGTTCCCGTGTTCTCGCGTTTATGTGTTCTCGCGTTCTCACGTTTATGGGTTCTCATGTTCTCACGTTTATGTGTTCTCGTGTTCTCGCGTTTATGTGTTCTCGCGTTCTCATGTTCTCACGTTTATGGGTTCTCGTGTTCTCACGTTTATGTGTTCTCGCGTTTATGTGTTCTCGCGTTCTCGTGTTCTCACGTTTATGTGTTTTCGCGTTCTCGTGTTCTCACGTTTATGTGTTCTCGTGTTCTCGCGTTTATGTGTTCTCGCGTTCTCGTGTTCTCACGTTAATGTGTTCTCACGTTTATGTGTTTTCGCGTTCTCGTGTTCTCGCGTTTATGTGTTTTCGCGTTCTCGTGTTCTCACGTTTATGTGTTCTCGTGTTCTCACGTTTATGTGTTGTCGCGTTCTCATGTTCTCACGTTTATGTTTTCTCGTGTTCTCGCGTTCTCGCGTTTATGGGTTCTCGTGTTCTCGCGTTCTCACGTCTATGGGTTCTCGTGTTCTCACGTTTATGTGTTCTCGCGTTTATGTGTTCTCGCGTTCTCGTGTTCTCACGTTTATGTGTTTTCGCGTTCTCGTGTTCTCACGTTTATGTGTTCTCGTGTTCTCACGTTTATGTGTTGTCGCGTTCTCATGTTCTCACGTTTATGTTTTCTCGTGTTCTCGCGTTCTCATGTTTATGGGTTCTCGTGTTCTCACGTTTATGTGTTCTCGTGTTCTCGCGTTTA
>NW_027508808.1:1977500-1987500 GCF_051911475.1 Siphateles boraxobius | reverse complement strand
CACACACACACACACACACACACACACACACACACACACACACACACACACACACACACACACACACACACACACACGCCCACACACGCGCACACACGCGCACACACACGCGCACACACACGCACACACGCACACACGCGCACACACACACGCAGACACACACACACACGCACACACACGCGCACACACGCACACACACACACACACACACACACACACACACACACACACACACACACACACACACACACACACACACACACACACACACACACACACGTCAGGCAACAGATGCAGGTTCAGAGGGTGGAGGACAATAACTTCACACATTCTTGCTATTGTTGCACTACAGTTAGTCTTTCCTTTTATTCATCTTTTTAATTAATGAGAGTTCAATGACCTCAAACACATTGTAGACAATTCTGAGCGACCAGGGGACGGTGATTTAAAATGCTATTTGAAAAATATTTTTATGTAAATGAAAAAATGTAAAACAAATATTTTGCTGTTGCATAAATCAGTTAATAAATTCCATTATGTTAACTTCTCAGCTTTGTTAGTTTCATATTCATTATGCAAATATGCCACTCTGCATTAGTCTAATCTGTGTTAATGTATTTTCTGTTGACTGAAAAATATCTTCATTCATAGTAAAATGTGTGAAAAAAGGTTTAAATGTGAAAGGTTCAAATAAATCAATTAACAAATAAATTCCATTGTTAACTTCTGCATTATGCAAATATATTACATTTAGAAGAAAACAAGCAATATTTTTTCGGCCGTGCATTTTGTCTTAAAAAACATTTCCTGTGTACATATTTACATTTGCATGCCTTAAACATCTTTGTCCATAGATATTGCTAAAGAAGTTTGATTGCATCATGGACGGATTGTTCTCTCTCTCTCCATGTGCTGATTTTACTTGAATGTCTTTATATCAGTGAGTTCTGGAAGGCATTGCATTAGCGCTCGGGATTCCTCTGTGTGAGTCAGATAAAGCTGTGCTCGAGGTCTGTGGACTGAGATTGAGTTCAAGGCTGACCTTGACGTGTGTCAGAGCGAAACAGCCCCACTGAAACCAGAACATTAACATGGCTTCCCATGTGGGATTGAAAGATTGCGAAGAATCTCAGTCTGTCCTCTGTTTGATGGGTGTTTGTCCTTGCTTTATAATAAGACCATATTTCCAGCTAGTATCCTCCATAAAGCCCAGGCTTTACAGCGTTTGGCACTTGTGCCAGGTAATATCTGAGAAAAACCCTGATGGCATAACTCACTCAAGAAGACATCTGCGTTCCACCGGTCACATGATCTGCGGTCCACCGGTCACATGATCTGCGGTCCACCGGTCACATGATCTGCGGTCCTCCGGTCACATGATCTGCGGTCCACCGGTCACATGATCTGCGGTCCACCTGTCACCTATCTGCGGTCTTCCGGTCACATGATCTGCGGTCCACCTGTCACATGATCTGCGGTCCACCGGTCACATGATCTGCGGTCCACCGGTCACATGATCTGCGGTCCACCGGTCACTTGATCTGCGGTCCACCGGTCACATGATCTGCGGTCCACCGGTCACATGATCTGCGGTCCACCGGTCACATGATCTGCGGTCCACCTGTCACCTATCTGCGGTCTTCCGGTCACATGATCTGCGGTCCACCTGTCACATGATCTGCGGTCCACCGGTCACATGATCTGCGGTCCACCTATCTGCGGTCTTCCGGTCACATGATCTGCGGTCCACCGGTCACATGATCTGCGGTCCACCTGTCACCTATCTGCGGTCTTCCGGTCACATGATCTGCGGTCCACCTGTCACATGATCTGCGGTCCACCGGTCACATGATCTGCGGTCCACCTATCTGCGGTCTTCCGGTCACATGATCTGCGGTCCACCTGTCACATGATCTGCGGTCCACCTGTCACATGATCTACTGTCCACCGGTCACATGATCTGCGGTCCACCGGTCACATGATCTGCGGTCCACCTGTCACCTATCTGCGGTCTTCCGGTCACCTATCTGCGGTCTTCCGGTCACATGATCTGCGGTCCACCTGTCACATGATCTGCGGTCCACCGGTCACATTATCTGCGGTCCACCGGTCACATGATCTGCGGTCCACCGGTCACATGATCTGCGGTCCACCGGTCACATGATCTGCGGTCCACCGGTCGCATGATCTGCGCTCCACCGGTCGCGTTATCTGCGGTCCACCGGTCACATGATCTGCTGTCCATCTGTCACATGATCTGCAGTCCTCCTGTCACATGATCTGCGGTCCACCGGTCACATGATCTACTGTACACCGGTCACATGATCTGCTCTTGCGCTACTTAAATGGCAAACGTCACAGTCACACTGCGTTGGCGCTGTATCAAGTCGGACAAAATTTGTAACCGGCATGCACTGCTTCAAGTCAGCCGGCCATCGGTCTGCACAGCGCTGCATGAAGTCCAACAAGCCTTCTGGCTCAGTTCAGAATGACACCATTATCGCCATATTTACTGTGTGCTTAAAAACAGTATGCAACAATAAACCTGTCTGATTTTAGCATCATTGACATATTATAGCTTTTGTTATTAGATTTTACTTTTATGTTAAGTATTAGTAATTTTGTTGTCTGCCGTTTTTATATATTTTTTTAAAATATGTTTATAGTTTTTAAGTTATTTTAGTACATAAACCAAACTTTAACTTTAAGATTGAAGTCTCTTCTCTGAAATAAACATTATTTTTACAACAATTATTTAGCATTTTATTTAAATTCTTTTCATCTATTTTATTTAGTTCTGTAAAGCTCTCAATATTTTGCAGCCCGATTAAATAATGTTTAAATATTGTTGTAAACATCACTTCTGTTTCATTCATCACATTGGCAATGGAAAGTCAAGACTCACTCATAGAAAAATGTCTTGAACGTCTTGAAAGTGTTATTGGTGTGTCCAGGACAGTTTTAAACTGGTTCAAATCCTTTTTTATTGACCGTTCCCATTTTATTTCTATGTGTGGCTTTAGGTCTGACACTTGCGCGGTGCTCACTGGTGTTCCCCAGGGGTCAGTTCTGGGCCCTCTACTCTTCAATATTTATCTATCTCCACTTGGACATCTGCTGCGATCGCTTGGCCTCCACTATCACTTTTATGCTGACGATACCCAAATCTGCATCCACTCTAAATCTGGGGAAGACATTGATGCTTGCTATCTTTCTGGGTGTATTACTGAGATAAAAGCTTGGATGAACAATAACTTTCTTATGGTTATGCTTATAGGTTCCCGTCATCAAATTCGCAAAGCGGCTCCACTGTCCCTGTTTGTTGATGGCTCTGTTTTAGAGACCCAAAGTAAGATGAGGAACCTCGCTGTAATTTTTGACACCAGCCTCAGTTTAGATTTTTTTGTTCGGAGCACTGTGAAGGCATCCTTTTTCCATCTCAGAAATATAGCCAGACTACACCCAATGCTAAATTTATCTGTCGCTGAAAACCTGATTAATTCATTTGTTGTCACACGGCTGGATTACTGTAATGCTGTTTTAGCCGGAGTTTCTAAAACCACAATTAACAAATTAAAATATATTCAGGACTCTGCCGCCCGGATCCTGACGGGAAACAGGGAATCTGACCAAATGACTCCGGTTCTGAAGTCTTTACACTGGCTCCTGGTCAGGTTCCGTGTTGATTTCAAGATCATGATGTTGACATACAAGGTATTACATGGCTTAGCTCCGCAATACTTATCTGGCTTATTAATCCCTTATACCCCAAATCGCAGACTGCTCTCCTCACAGTATAATCTGTTAACTGTTCCACAAACACACCTGAAATCTATGGGTGACAGGGCTTTTTCTGTTTATGCTCCTTCACTTGGGAACTCTCTTCCTCCTGAACTCAGGGAAGCACAGACTCTTGGCATTTTTAAAGCTCTTCTCAGACACACTTTTTTAAACTTGCATTCGGCTGCTGATGTCTTTTTGTGACTGATTTACAGTTATTCTAATGCTGTTGTTTTTGTTTTTATTAACTTTTATTTGTTGTATTTTCCTGTGGATTGTGATTTTATGTACAGCGCTTTGAGAAGCTGGTTTTAAAGGCGCTCTATAAAATAAAGTATATTATTATTATTATTAAGAAAACTAGAGGTTCTATATGGAATCTTACAGGGTTCCGTTAGTCGTCTCATATAGAGAACTTTTCAGGGGTTCCATCATGAGATCATTTTATGGATTTAGTTGCTTAATCCATTTTGTTTGAATTAATTTCTAATTTTGATTCAATTAAATGTTATGAATTAAACGGTGTACATGCATAAAAACGGAAAAAACATGTTATGATAGTATGTACTTCAGTCCCATGATCCCATGAGGCAATGCTGCTGTGTTGGGTTCTCTGACGGGTTTCTGCTTTTAGCTTCAGTCAGTGTTTTGTGTGGTTTGGGTTCACTTTCGTCTCTGTAAACACTGGATCTGATGAGGGGAGTGAACAGGGCAGTTTCAGACAGAAAACAGCTCTGACGCAGAAATGAATTGTAGTGCTGTTGTGTCTAAAATCTATCATTGTGCCATTAAAGTGTTTGATTAACGGGGATGTTTTGCAGGAACTTTATCTGTGGTAGGAAAGTAAAGCTGATGTAGAAGCTGGTTCTCGATCCCACATGCACACAGAGGAACAGCCTGTAATTACTCTGAGAGATGATGATATGTGTTCCTGCTCTACTACAGCCCCCTCATACCTTAAACTTAGAAAAATGCTGGGTTTCCAGAAAACTTGGTTTTAAAATCCTAATTGTGGGTTTTAGTTTATGTCGATTTTTTTCTTCTTCTCTTTGTTTGATGTTAAAATACTTCTTTCTTTCCCACTTTTATGTGAAGAAGCTGTAATAAGTAAGCCATTTGTAGGTCGACTTTTGGAAGTCATTATAAACACTTTGGGTGTGTGGAGCTTGGTTTGCTTGGCCGGTCTGGTTTGAGTGGTTGCATCATTGTTTTTGAGAAAGTTGTTTGAAAATTATTATTTGTGCAGTTCTTGATAGTGATGTACTTGTTTTGTAATTGTGTGTACGACTCAAATCTGTTCTCAATCTGGCCTATGACCAATGTCCTGGACCAATTCCCTTAATTTCATATTTTCCTTTCTCTTTACTCTTTCTTTCAATTCATTATTATACTTAAGTTATTATGCAAGTTTTTTTTCTTTTCTTTTATTATACATGTTTTATTTAAGTTGTATTTCATCTAGAAGAATATCTGTTGTATATAATGTAGGAATGCAGGATATATCGGTCACCATATCGGTATCGTTCAATATATGTTCATTTTTAATGTTATTGTTATCGGCCCGGTAAGTAAATTTGGCCGATTATATTAAAGCCGATAAATAATGTATTATTTCTTTCAGCTGAGACACTTCAGATGCGCATTGTTCACAATGATGGTTTTGAATTGCGTGAAAAAATGAAAATAAGGTGAAGTGCAGCAAGTCTGTCATATAGGCTACATAAAATTATAATGAGAACATCATTATAATTGTGTGCTTGGGTCATGGCTTTTTTGGGGGCATACTTTTGTTTTGTAATCAGGCTCTCACAAATTATATATATATATAAAGATTTAGATGTTTCGGCCAGTATATCAGTTATCAGCTTTCAAATATAAAGGGATATCGGTATCGGCCAAATTATTCATATTGGTGCATCCCTAATATAATGTGTGGATGATTATTCCAGAATTGGGGAATTTAATAGTGTCTGAGGTACAGTCAGTAGCGTTGTAGTACGCGAGACAGGTCTTGGTCTTTTTTCAAGGTCTTGTCTCGGCCTCTGACTAAGAGGACTCTGGATTTTATTTCAAGACCACAACTGCGGGAATATCACTAAATTGCCAGTGCATTGCCTGATTTATTTAACATTATTAATGTGGTTGGATTTAAGACGTCCTGCTTAAAATGCCATTAATTTGCAATCTTTTATGATTATGCAACTTATTTCTAATATAATTTTGTTTGTTACTGTTCTGCCGGGTCAGAAATGCGGAATGTTACCAAATGAATGTCAATGTTTCCAAAATTAATACAAATGCACACAAAAATTGAAGATATGATTGCAAAAAAAGTACTTGTATGAGATCTTGATTTTTCTTAGTCCTGATTCGGTCTCGTCCTGCCTTGGTCTTGTTCTTCTTGTTTTGGTCTTGACATAATCTGTTCTTGGTTAAGGCGTTCCTGACTACAACACTAACAGACGGAGAACATTTTACCTAAAATCAGCAATATATTGTGGTGTTAAGCCATGTAAAGGCTTAAAAACAAACTGTAGCACCTTAAACTCAATTGCGTACTGGAACGGAAGCCGATGGAGAAAAGCCAGCGCTTGTGTAATATCCTCATTGTTGTTGACTGACAGAAGAGTGGCAGCTGCGTTCTGGAAGAGTGTCAGCCAGGGCAGATGGTACTGAGAGAGTTACAGTTGTGAAGGACAAGGAAAGAGCAAGTATATTATGCTATTTTTACATGGTGGGATGCATTAATCAAAATGGAAGATGATCAATTGCAGATCTCATTGATTGACTTAGTAGGGCCAGATATAACGCATTCCCCTCTTATCATCATAAAACTTGCTTTTCCCCAACCATTATTTAACCTCTTCCATGCTGTAATAGTGTAGAGTAGACTATTATACTGTACGGCTACCTGGTTTGAGTGGTTTACATCTGTCAGTCATTAGCATGGAGTTGATTTTAAAAAATAAAAAAGGGCTGCACTGACATTGCGATATTTAGTTTTTCTGCGATATATACATGTACTGTGATATAAAAGCAATTTCACCAGATGACTTGAATAGCTCTATTTATTAAGAATTAATCATTCTAGAATGATTGGAGTGATTTTGTAGAGGAGTGAATCTGCATAGAAATAATAAACAGATTACAAGTATAGATAAATACAAGAGAACAAAGATACAAATTAAATAAACAGTGCTTTGGGTTTTTCTAACAGCATTCTTGTACAGAAATTGAATAACCAAATGTAAAATACATTGCATAGTCTTCACTGTATAAATTAAATATAATACATTTTTGTTAAAGCTACATAAGTGATTTTCTCTTTGTATTTTGTTATTTGAATAACATTAATGACACAGACAGCAGCAGGTTTATATGTGCGTTATATTAACGTATACTTATCTCACTGATAGTTCCTATTGTGCTGGGTTATCCCCTTTCTCTGAAGTAGGAGCTAATTTAGTTCCACCAAAAGGCGTTCCTAGTACTTAATTCTTTCCCAGTTCCTGTGGTGCCCACATGTTAAAAAGTGGGTACTTCTTCCATTAGCTCTAAGAACTCTGAAAAGGTTGTGAAAGCCCCCAAAAGAGAGCAGAATTTGGTGTTCGAATTAAGTTTTCTTTCTCGTCTTCTTGCACTTGAATGGTTTAAAATGGGTCCTAAAACACATGCAAATAATAAACTTTCAGTCTATATGACGGTTAAACTTTGCAATTAATCCGTGAATTACATGTGTTCTGAACAGTACGCCCTGGTCCATACGGATCAAGGATCAACTAAGATCCCTATACTTGACATCATACATCCTGTGATGTGACGGATGCGCACATCACGATATCGATGCTAAAACGATATATCGTGCGGCCCTAACACACATAACACGCATGGAGTGAAAATATGATACTGTAGGACCCAGAACGGAGCCCTGTGGGATACCACCGTTTTAAGTTGCTGGAGAGGAAGACAAGTTTTCAAAACCTAATGAAAAGGTTCTGTCATCCTCCAGATATGATTTGGTTACCTTAAGCAAAGCAGACCCTGTGCTGTAGTAGTTTCTAACGTATCCAATAAACATGAATCAAAAAGTTGTGACAGGGACTTTGTGGTTTCCTTACTGTGTGGGGCTGAGGTCTATTTGTAGTTCTCAAATTATGGTAATGCTCTTGTGTTTCTTTTAACCACAAGCCATAGAGAACAATTACAGAGATTCATTTCCAAAACACACACTGACCTTTTACAAAGAATGTTAAAAATGCGAGATGAATGGCATTTGTTTTAGTTTGTGTAGATTGCGTACAGAGTGAACCGGTTTCTGCTGAATTTGTTTTGCTCCAAAGGAAAATAGAGATTTGTCCAAATTCAAAGTCCAAACCTCCGCCAAGGACCAGCGCAGCAGATGCAGAACCACTGAACTCCTTCCTTCTTGCTATGGGCAAAATCCCCCGCATTTTTAGATGTCGCCTTTGTTGCATTTTTTCATCTTTATTGCCATTGGCTTTTGGCTTGCTTAGTTGGGGACATTTATTTTAATATTCAACAATATTATTGATCTGCCTGCATTGAAACCATTATATGAGAACTGAACTGAACAAATAACATCACGGTTTTCTCCAGAGCGGCTATATATATATATATATATAAATATATAAATTAACTAAATTAATAACTTTTTTTATAACAAAAATGAAACATCACTGAACTTACTTAAGATGGACTTTGATGCTATTTTCTTCAGGAAAAAAACTTTGTTGCATTATTTTCCTGTTATCTCTGTAAAGCTGCTTTGAAACACTGTTTTGTATAAAGCGCTATATAAATAAACGTGACTTGACTTGACTTGATAAAGTTGCCATTGTATACTAAATTGAATTACTCATTCATATTTTTTTATAAGTAATGAACAACTTTTTAAAACGATATTATATCACAGTTTCCTGAACATGAGTTGGCATTAACATTGCAGAATGCAGTGTGTGATTGAACGGATTGCATCTGTGTATTGTTGGTAGTTTACGCTCCATTGGATGAATGGTATTCCAGCACAACACTTCCTAGTACAGAAGCTTATTGTTTTGTCACATCCTCACTTGAAATGGTGTGTTTTTTAGCACTGATTGATTCATTGATTACAGCTTTGTGATGACAGGAGACTAAATTCCAGTATGACAAACAGTCTAGGGCTAAAGAATGAATCTCAGAGCGTTGGTCATGTGCATCTAATTACCATCATGCGTGTGAAATACCCTTTACAATAAGAGCAGGCCTGCAATTAAACATGTCTGCGCGCCAAAGCCTGTATTTGTGCAATGTTGTGTGAACAGAGAGAAACAGTTTATACTTCTTTTCTTTTGATTCTCTTTGTCTCTCTCAGTGTCAGACGGCACACCCACAAACCACCCACAATCCCTTCACTGGCTGCCTCATACATATTGCGAATGAATATGACATGGATTATACCACAATAATAGGCCAATGTAAATGCATTGTGGAAGGTAGATGATGATACATTCAATTGGTGGAGTGGGTTGACAATTATAGGTCACTAGCATCAATATGATGAAAATAAAAGTTGTGTTTACGGGAAAACTGAGGCCAAAGGACATGCATGAAGTGAAAATAAAAAGGACCTAGAACTGAGCCCTGTGGGACACCATGGTTTAAAGTCGCTTGAGAGGAAGACAAACTCCCAATACAGATGGAAAAGTTTGTCCTACAAATAAAATGAATAGGACTAGAAGAAAAGCAGACCCTATGTTATGGCAGTTTCTAACTTAAACAAAATATCATCTAGCAAACATGAATCAAATTTGTGACGAGAACATTGAATGAATCTCAGAAACTCATTCATTACCCTTAGAATTTAAAATTATAATTGTACAATTTATCTTTGTTTTTTTATGTTATATTTGTGAATAAATAGATATTACTTCTAGAAGCAAGGAATTTGTAAATTATACTGCAATTTTTTATTTTATTTTATTTCTCTGTTTTGGACAGAAACTTCTGTGCAGTGATTTACATTGAATTCTGATCCATGTTACCATTTCAGATAAATCCCCTTCTAAACAGCACATAAAAACAAACAAATATGTTTGGTCTCTGCACAAGTCAGTACATTTTTTGCAGTATTAAGGTCCAAGTGTGTAGCAAAAGCTAGGCTACACAAGACGAGTCTTTGAGAGTATTTGTGTGTGAAATCATACCAATCACCACAGCC
>NW_027508808.1:1962500-1965000 GCF_051911475.1 Siphateles boraxobius | reverse complement strand
GCTGAGAAACGTACATCAGTTCTGGAGAAGATCACGTCTCTGCGTAACGATTCCCTCATGTCACGGTTCGATACATATCACGAAACTGTTGAAACTCACGATACCATATTATTGCGATACTCCAAAACATATGATAGAAGATTAACATAACATGTACTGTAGATGAAACTGCTAAATTTGGTGTTACATTGTGTGTGTAAATGAATAGACTTGGCTATAGGAGCTGGAAACCCAATACAGGACGATAGAGACATCAGAATAACAATATTCATGATTCTGAAGCTGAAAACAGAATTATTTTAGATGAATATGCTTGCACTCTTTCACTGACTAGATATATTTTAAATAATGTAGGACTTTTTACTGGTAACATCAGATATTTGTCATTATCAGGACCCACAGAGATTCCCCCACTGCATTATTATACATTTTATTCAACATTATATAGTAGTTTTTTGTACTGACACTAAAACTTTTTCTCACACAGTAATTTTTATTTTGGGTGAACTATTCACAATACATATTGTTGCATTTTTGTATTGCGATATATTGTTATCTCTGTACTGGCGAGTCTGAGCGTCAGTATTTCTGCTGCTCTGGGTCTTCATGAAGAAAACATTCTCAGCACTGAGAGCGGCTTTAAAAATAGAAACTCTATTGATTTATTATTGTTGTGTTGATCTTGCTCTGGTTTTTATGTGTACTTATCTCTGCTCTCAGGCTGTGTGAGGCAAGAAAACACTGTCCAATTACATTTATTGTCTAAGGAAAGAATGACAAACCGGAGAGATTGCTTGGTTTCTGTTTGTCTTGAAGAGAATATTCAGATACACCTCGTGATCTGTGTTTGCCAATCCAGGACTGAAACTTTCCATTTTATACTGTTTTTATATGCCAAAACAAGGCTTTTTATTTTATTTTGGAGAGATATTTTGAAACTAACAATTAACCCAAAGTAGACCTAGACCTTTTTAACTGTTAACAACATTTTACTGGTATAAATTGCCACAATCTGGTCTGACACACTGTTGAAAACAAGCTTTCAATAAATGCACGTCAAATATTAACCGTGTGTGTATGTGCGTGTGTGTGTGTGTGTGTGAGTGCGTGTGTGTGTGTGTGTGTGTGAGTGCGTGTGTGAGTGCGTGTATGTGAGTGTGTGTGTGTGTGTGTGTGTGTGAGTGCGTGTGTGTGTGTGTGTGTGTGAGTGCGTGTGTGAGTGCGTGTATGTGAGTGTGTGTGTGTGTGTGTGTGTGTGTGTGTGTGTGTGTGAGTGCGTGTGTGTGTGTGTGTGTGTGTATGTGTGTGTGCGTGTGTGTGTGTGTGTGTTTGTGTGCGTGTGAGTGCGTGTGTGTGTGTGTGTGCGTGTGTGAGTGTGTGTGTGTGTGTGTGCGTGTGAGTGCGTGTGTGTGTGTGTGTGTGTGTGCGTGTGTGAGTGTGTGTGTGTGTGAGTGAGTGCGTGTGTGTGTGTGTGCGTGTGTGAGTGCGTGTATGTGAGTGTGTGTGTGTGTGTGAGTGCGTGTGTGTGTGTGTGCGTGTGTGAGTGCATGTGTGAGTGCGTGTGTGTGTGTTTGTGTGTGTGAGTGCATGTGTGAGTGCGTGTATGTGAGTGTGTGTGTGTGAGTGCGTGTGTGAGTGCGTGTATGTGTGTGTGTGTGTGTGCTTGTGTGTGTGTCTGTGTGTGTGCGTGCGTGTGTGTACGCATGTGTGTGCGTGTGTGAGTGCGTGTGTTTGTGCGTGCGTGTGTACGCGTGTGTGTGAGTGCGTGTGTGAGTGCGTGTGTTTGTGTGTGTGTGTGTGTGTGTGTGTGTGTGTGAGTGTGAGTGAGTGTGCGTGTGTGTGTGTGTGTGTGTGCGTGTGTGAGTGCATGTGTTCGTGTGTGTGTGCGTGTGTGTGTGTATGTGCGTGTGTGTATGTGTGCGTTGTGTACAGTACCATTACAGTCATAAATGTGTGTATGTGACCATCCTCTGACACACACACTCTCTGTTCCTTCTTGAAATAAACGTTCACGGAATGAAAGTCTCCAGCATTCAGACATGTCTTCATTAAACCCGTAAACGGCTCCTTCTTACATAATTGAGAGTCACACAGGGGAAATTTAATTATTTTACAGAAAGATTTATCACCTGAGAGAGCCGTTTGTCTCGGGATTACTAATAGCGGCGTGATGAATCAGCGCTGTCGAGCTTCCAAAGACAAAAAATAAAATCAAGAGCATAAAATCGAAGACGCAATCTCTTGATTGAAGAGAATTAATTTAGAAGCACATCAATCTTGCTCTCTGAAACATCCGACTGTATTTATAGTAAGTCTGAATAAAAACTGATTCTCATAATTCCAGTGTCTGAGAAAAGCTTAGTACTGTTTTACTCATACTGTACACAGTTTTCTGATGCGTTTTATTTTTAAACGTCTCTGAAATGCTTTGTATTCTGTTTGAACTTGAAGTGTGCATGTGCTTCACTCCTGTTTCTAATAAGGTCATCAATCAAAAACT
>NW_027508808.1:1952500-1957500 GCF_051911475.1 Siphateles boraxobius | reverse complement strand
TACACTTATACTTTTTTACTTTTTAATCTGAAATAAAACATGCCAGGCCATTTAAAAATGTTCTGATTCTTTGGTATTGTTATATTGTACATTAATTTGTTTGAAATGTATGTATTAGTGCATTGTTTTATCACATATAAATTTTATTTTTTATTCGAAAAAAGTATTATTAGGAGGAAAACAATTAAGTTTAACTTTCCAACCTGTTTTTTGTAATATAATTCAATTTAGTAATGATAGCGTATACATTGATACAAGGTTCAGAAATTATCGTGATACGCCACATGTCTGTGTGTGTGTCCTATGCATAGCATCACAAAATTACATACTACTTTAGGATTTGAAAATGAATAAGTATTGGGTCATCCGAGCATTTCCCATGAGCTGATCACTGTCTTGGCTGGCCAAAAACTTCATTTGCATCTTCACAAACCACAGTTAGTCCCATCATAGACCAAGAGAGATTGTGTAAGGGACATTTCATTTATTAGAAAGGGAGCACTTATGCAGAGTGGTGTTGGCAATCAACTGCGATGTGCTTAGAGCTTGACAACCGTTCCCTCAGGCATTGTAATCGTCTCTCATTTCCACCTCATGGTGTGTGTCATGTACGAAATTATGTCTTGTCATTTTGTCTCTGTGTCTTGGGTTGCTAATCATTAACAGGTCTAGGGTTTTAGTGTTGTTGGCACACTTTAAACCAGTTTAGCTGAAGCTGTCAGAGAACAGTACACGAGCAGTGAAAACAAAGACTTTCTGTGGTGTACCTCAGGGTTCTGTCCTGGGCCCGTTCATCAAGTTTAAAAACATGGAAGGTGAACAATAAAAGAGGCATTTGCATACATATATATGTGGCTACATATTTAATTTAATTTTGGTGACTTCCAGAAAGGATTTTGGCAGTTCGCCCCCTAGTGCCAGGTGTAATGAACTGTCATTTAGTTTGTGAATTCACCTTTTCGTCCAAACTGATCGGTGGTGTTTTTGTTGGTTGTCTCCAGTAAAAGAGTGCAACAACATTTGGTAACACTTTATTTTACAGTGTCCTTATTACATATGTTACATGCAGTTACTATAATAATAACAGTGAATTATGCATAATTACATGCAATTAACCCTGATCTTAACCTTAATCCTACCATAACCCTTTAGTAAATATATGTTGTTAATTATTATTACTCAGTACTTAAATATATAATTACACTGTAACAATGACACCTTAAATAAAGTGTAACCCAACATTTACTCTGCATATTGATCATGTTTGGATTAATAGGGGATGTCTCTTCCCCTTGATGTTCGCAATAGTGAGTGCTTGTTGACTTTAAAACGCGTCTTAAGACATATCTTTTTATACAGGCTTTTTTATAACATGTTTTATTGAGTCTTTACTGCACTTTATCTGTATATGCGGCTTATTTATTGTGTGTTTTGTCTTATGCAGTGACCTGTATATTGCTTGTGAGGTGACCTTGGGTGTTATGAAAGGCGCCATTAAATAAAATGCATTATTTTTATGATTATTAATGACATAATAAGCGACCCATATAGGACAGGCTAGGATAGGCTATTGATGGCTTTACTCACAACCATCAATTCTCCCCAAAAGTAGCATGTATTTAGCATAAAGTTAGACAATTTTCAGCTTGTGCACACAATTTTATTGTAATATATCACATGCACTCAGATGGTCAGAATCTATAAGGAAATCTGAAACTGGATCACCTGTATCTGATGGCCAAGCATCATTTATTCTCCTTGCTTGTTGGATATCTTTGCATTAGTATGCATTCTAGTAGCATTCTGTTTCTGAGCTCCAGCTTTCTCTTATATATGTCATTATCTCCACAGACTCAGAAGGCCCACACTCCATTTCTGAGGCTCCCAATGCATGATTGCAGTTCCATAGTGAGTAATTGGGACTCAGTGGGATGTGGGCACTCCTCTGTGAATTCACTGAAGTCATGTCGGATTTGTCCCAGAACTCCCGCTCGCTGACCAGCCTGTCCGATCCATTTTTCAGCCCAGTCTGCTGTCATTTATTCATAACCAGATTCATACTCCGTGTGCCCGCTGGAGTTCGGTGCTCTCTTTTGTTCTGAGCCCAACTCTTCCGTCTCCCCAGAGAGAGTGTTGTCCTATATTTGCATCGGCAGTCTTTATCTCATCCGGGCCAGTTTGCAAACGCACTTAATGCAGATGGATCTGCTGTTCGCAATCTGTCTAGCTGTTTTTCAATGCAAGAACACAGCCCTTCTTAAATGAACTCAAAACGGCATGATGATTATTGCTACAAAAACTAATTTTGACTTATTCCTCCTTTTCTACTGAATATTAAAAAGCAAACCTTGAAGTTACGGCGATGCACTTACAATGGAAGTGAATGAGGCCAATTATTTAGAAGAGTCTAAAGGTAGAAATATGATGCTTGTAATTTTATGTACTTGCATTTATTCTTTAATTAAAGCTTGTGCATAATTTTAGATTTGATGTTGTTTAAATTGTTGTTTTTGTGAGATTACTGAGTGAGTTTTACGCCATTACGTCATCATGGCAACTTAATTCCAAGATCCAAGATGGCGCCGCGGATGGCTGCCTCGGTGTGGAGCTCTCCAGCTATTGTGTTGTTTTTGTTCGTTTGTTCTGCGTTTAGTCATTCTTTTCCTATCAGTTTCACCAAAGACGAACTACTGGACATTAGGAAACACACACCAGAAACCTTTTCTACAGTTTTTGATTATTCGGACGTTTTGCTGGACATTCTCGTCGGAGGGGCAGCGTTGTTGTTCAAACGCGCGTTCAGACGCAAACGCGGGAAGCGAGCCGGCGCGCTGGTTAAACTCCGCGAACGCGGCCTGCGCACTGCACTCCCCAGCATTCATCTCGCGAATCTCCGATCCCTTCCTAACAAAACGGATGAACTTCTTCTCCTCACCCACACTAACAAGGATTTTTTAAACTCTGCTGCTTTGTGCTTCACTGAAACCTGGCTGAGTGAAGCCATACCGGACAACGCAATACATCTGCCGGGCTTCCAGCTGTTCCGAGCGGATCGCATCGCGGAGCTAACGGGGAAAACGAGAGGTGGTGGATTGTGTTTCTACATTAACGAAAGTTGGTGTTCAGATGTAACAACACTGAAGAAGATGTGCTCTCCTAATTTAGAGGCACATTTCATAAACTGTAAACCCTTCTACTCGCCTCGGGAATTTTCCTCTTTCATTCTCGTGAATGTTTACATCCCTCCAGACGCGTGCGCGAGCGCGGCGCTACAACAGCTGGCTGAACAAATATCTGAAACGGAACAAAGGTACCCAGACTCTCTTTTAATCATTCTTGGGGATTTTAACAAAGCAAATCTTTCCCGTGAACTACCAAAATACAGACAGCACGTTACATGTCCCACCAGAGACAGTAATATACTGGACCACTGTTACACCACAATAAGAAATGCATATCACTCCGTCCCACGGGCAGCTTTGGGGCTCTCTGATCACTGTTTGGTTCATCCCATACCGACCTACAGGCAGAAACTGAAATCAGCTAAACCTGGAATAAGGACTGTAAAAAGATGGACTAATGAAGCAGAGCAGAATCTACAGGCCTGCTTTGATTGCACTGATTGGACTGTTTTTGAAGCTGCTACCAATGATCTGGATGAGCTCACAGATACTGTAACATCATATATAAGTTTCTGTGAGGATACATGCATTCCTACCAGGACATTCTTATCATTCACTAATGATAAACCATGGTTTACTGGGAAACTCAAACACCTTCGTCATGCCAAAGAGGATGCTTACAGAAGTGGGGATAAAATCTTGTATAACCAGGCCAGAAACAGATTGACAAAGGAGATCAGAGTTGCTAAAAGGAACTACTCTGATAAACTGAAAAACCAGTTTTCATCCAACGACCCATCATCAGTCTGGAATGGCCTGAGGAACATTACCAACTACAAGTCACCATCCCCTCGATCTGTGGACAATCAACACCTGGCTGACGATTTAAATTCATTTTACTGCCGGTTTGAAAAGCCCTCATTCACACCACACACCCGGTCTGATCTGCACTTCACACATTCAGCATCACCTCCTGTTCTCCAATTATCACTCCCCCCTCCTGCCATCCAACCTGAGCTTAAGGTCTGTGTGGAGGACGTGAGCCGAGTCTTCAAAAAACAGAAGACTAGGAAAGCCTCAGGCCCAGACGGCATCTCATCTGCTTGTTTAAAAGCCTGCGCTGACCAACTGGCCCCGGTCTTCACGCAGATCTTCAACAGATCATTGGAGCAGTGTGAAGTTCCCTGCTGCTTCAAACGCTCCACTATCATTCCTGTCCCCAAAAAACCCAAAATCACTGGACTTAATGACTACAGACCTGTCGCTCTCACGTCTGTGGTCATGAAGTCGTTTGAAAGACTGGTGCTGGCCCACCTGAAGGACATCACTGGACCCCTGCTGGATCCCTTTCAGTTTGCTTACAGAGCAAACAGGTCTGTGGATGATGCAGTCAACATGGGACTGCATTATATCCTGCAACATCTCGACAGACCAGGGACTTATGCAAGGATCCTCTTTGTGGACTTCAGTTCGGCCTTCAATACCATCATGCCTGGTCTTCTCACAGCCAAACTGACCCAGCTCTCCATACCATCCTCGATCTGTCAGTGGATCACCAGCTTCCTGACGGACCGGCAGCAGCGAGTGAGACTGGGGAAACACACATCCAAGACACTCACAATCAGCACCGGAGCCCCCCAAGGGTGCGTTCTCTCCCCACTGCTCTTCTCCCTGTACACTAATGACTGCACTTCTAAAGACCCCACTGTCAAGCTCCTGAAATTTGCAGACGACACCACTGTCATCGGTCTCATCCGAAACGGTGACGAGTCTGCTTACAGACTGGAGGTTGAACAGCTGGCTGCCTGGTGCAGTTATAACAACCTTGAGCTGAACACGCTCAAAACAGTGGAGATGATCGTGGACTTCAGGAGGAAC
>NW_027508808.1:1945000-1947500 GCF_051911475.1 Siphateles boraxobius | reverse complement strand
TAACCGATAATTCTTTATATTTGGCAACCGATATATTGGCCGATAAATCGAAATCCACATTTTTTATATAATTTTTGAGAGCCGGTTTACAAAAACAAAGGTCTCAGAATTAAAAGCCATGACCTAAACGCACAATTATAATGATGTTCTCATAATTTTATATGACAGATTTGCGCTGCACACGTTGCACTGAACTGTATTTCCCTTTTTTCAATCATATTTCAAGCAATTTAAAACCATCATGATGAACAGTGCGCATCTGTGTCTCAGCTGAAGGAAATAATACATTATTTATCTTTGTCAAATTGTCTTATCAGGCCGATAACGGCATTATAAAAGAACATGGTGGCCGATATATCGTGCATCTCTAGTTTTATTTTAGTACTGTTCATTCTTTCTCTTATGCAAACGTTTTATTTTTTCGATCAGACACAATGTTTGAAACCGCACACGTGTGTTTTTGTGCGTGAGATTAGCGAAGCGACTGCTAGATTCAGGTCAGGACGAACATAAACACTGTTTATTTCATAAGCAGAAACCTGTGGTGTATTACAGCGATAAGACAGAGAGATGTGTGCAGAATAAACCTCTCCAGAATCTCTTCTCTCTTGTCCTGTCACCGTCAGATGACGCTCTTCTGTTGAACTATGAGTTTCCATGCTATTCTGAGGCAATGTTGAGACTCTGCACTGTAAAAAAAGATTAGTTGAGTCAACTTAACTGAGTCAAGTCATCTTGTTGCATTGACTGAGTTAATTTGAGTCAACTTATAGTGTCAAGTTTATTACACTTCAAAACACGAGTTGACTCAACTTCCTGTATCAAGTAATGTGGACTGGAAAACATTACTTAAGAGAACTAAAAAAAAGATGTTGGTTAAACTTATGTTGGTAAATGGACTGCATTTATATAGTGCTTTAAACAGACCCATGATCACCAAAGCGCTTTACACATTGCCTCGCATTCACCCATTCACCCACTGACGGCGGTGTCAGCCATGTCAGTGAAACCGCACACGTGTGTTTTTGTGACACAGACACACACACACACACACACACACACACACACACACACACACACACACACACACACACACACACACACACACACACACACAACGTATTTCCAAAAAACGAACAAACATGAAATATTCATCACAGGTTATGTTGGCGGATAATTTGAGATGGAGAGACATTAGACAACTGCACAGGATGATTTATTCAGGAACGCAGCGTTTGAGAGGTTAAGAAGAGGGAAGGCCGAGTCAGTTGCCTATTAATTGTGTTTGATGTATAATTTATAACTCTGAACCCTGAACAGACTGAGGCAACATCTCGAGGGAAAACCACATGAATATGTCCGAGACGCACTCGACTGAACAGAAGACGTGACGACCTCTCGACCCGTTACAGAATACGAGTTAAGCTGTACATGAGGAACCAACCGTTATCTTTTAGGAATAAAACTACAGCAGAAAGCATCTGAGTCTCGACCGCCTCAGTCTTTATCAACACACCTTGAGCGTTGTGCGGTGAAAACACACACTGAAATGCTCCTTCAAAGCCTGAAAACAACATGTTTAGATGCTGGCAGTGTCAGATATGATCCGGAAAAGGTGCAGTGCATCTAAAGTTAAACTTACGAAGAGAAGAAGCTTCCTACTTCTGCTGAATGACAAGCCCGAAGCGGAAAACTTGTCTTCCAAATGAGTCAAGCTGGTTAAGCTAATCGAGTTTGATGGGGTTTTGGGCTTTTTTGACAGCTAAACACCAGCACAGCAACTTAGCCTAAAGTCACCATGAAATCTAAATGGACTTTTTTTAATATAATATTTCAGTGTTTATTGTAAACGATTTATCGGTGCATTAATAATCTTGAATCAGAATAACAGCAGCATCTCTTCTCTGATTATGTGGGCGGGGCTATAACCTGTCACTCACATGAGATCAGCCAATAGCAAACCACAACCATCCAACCAGCCAATCAATTCCCCACAGACACAATCAAGCCCCGCCCACATTTGATCTTGTTCCAAATGTCGATATACGACACTACAGAGGAGAGAAGACGAGCACAACTTCTGTTTCATGTCGAGTTTTATATACGCTACTGCTAAAATACCTGGAGTCGGTAAGATTTAAAACATTTTTGAAAATGTAATACTTTTATTCAGCTAAGACGTAAACTCGCTCAAAAGTAGCAGTAAAAACATTTATAATGTTATGAAAGCTTCCATTTTAAATGTATACTGTTCTTTTGAACTTCCTATTCATCAAAGAATCCTGAAAAATAAAATGTATCAGTTTCCTCAAAAATATTAACAGTTTTCAACATTGATAATAATAATCATAAATGTTTCTTGAGCATCAAATCCTCATATTATAGTGATTTCTGAAGGATCGTGTGACACTGAAGACTGGAGTAATGATGCTGAAAATTCAGCTTTGATCACAGGAATACATTACACTTTACTATATATTCACATAGAAAACAATAATAT
>NW_027508808.1:1932500-1940000 GCF_051911475.1 Siphateles boraxobius | reverse complement strand
GATGCTGAGATCAGTGTGTTGTGTGTATCTGCTGCTGAGATCAGTGTTTTGTGTGTATGTGCTGCTGAGATCAGTGTGTTTTGTGTATCTGCTGCTGAGATCAGTGTGTTG
Organism: Siphateles boraxobius; assembly: GCF_051911475.1. Classification (NCBI taxonomy): domain Eukaryota; kingdom Metazoa; phylum Chordata; class Actinopteri; order Cypriniformes; family Leuciscidae; genus Siphateles; species Siphateles boraxobius. Next base: position 1,939,889 of record NW_027508808.1, on the reverse strand, counting down.
TGTGTATATGCTGCTGAGATCAGTGTGTTGTGTGTATCTGCTGATGAGATCAGTGAGTTGTGTGTATCTGCTGAGATCAGTGTGTTGTGTGTATGTGCTGCTGAGATCAGTGTGTTGTGTGTACCTGCTGAGATCAGTGTGTTGTGTGTACGTGCTGAGATCAGTGTGTTGTGTGTATGTGCTGCTGAGATCAGTGTGTTGTGTGTACCTGCTGAGATCGGTGTGTTGTGTGTATCTTCTGCTGAGATCAGTGTGTTGTGTGTACCTGCTGAGATCAGTGTGTTGTGTGTACCTGCTGAGATCGGTGTGTTGTGTGTATCTTCTGCTGAGATCAGTGTGTTGTGTGTACCTGCTGAGATCAGTGTGTTGTGTGTACCTGCTGAGATCGGTGTGTTGTGTGTATCTTCTGCTGAGATCGGTGTGTTGTGTGTACCTGCTGAGATCAGTGTGTTGTGTGTACGTGCTGAGATCAGTGTGTTGTGTGTATCTGCTGCTGAGATCAGTGTGTTGTGTGTACCTGCTGAGATCAGTGTGTTGTGTGTATCTTCTGCTGAGATCAGTGTGTTGTGTGTATATGCTGCTGAGATCAGTGTGTTGTGTGTATCTGCTGATGAGATCAGTGAGTTGTGTGTATCTGCTGAGATCAGTGTGTTGTGTGTATGTGCTGCTGAGATCAGTGTGTTGTGTGTACCTGCTGAGATCAGTGTGTTGTGTGTACGTGCTGAGATCAGTGTGTTGTGTGTATGTGCTGCTGAGATCAGTGTGTTGTGTGTACCTGCTGAGATCGGTGTGTTGTGTGTACCTGCTGAGATCGGTGTGTTGTGTGTATCTGCTGAGATCAGTGTGTTGTGTGTATGTGCTGCTGAGATCAGTGTGTTGTGTGTATCTGCTGCTGAGATCAGTGTGTTGTGTGTATCTGCTGCTGAGATCAATGTGTTGTGTGTATCTGCTGCTGAGAACAGTGTGTTGTGTGTATGTGCTGCTGAGATCAGTGTGTTGTTTGTATCTGCTCCTGAGATCAGTGTGTTGTGTGTATCTGCTCCTGAGATCAGTGTGTTGTGTTTATCTGATGCTGAGATCAGTGTGTTGTGTGTATCTGGTGCTGAGATCAGTGTGTTGTGTTTATCTGCTGCTGAGATCAGTGTGTTGTGTGTATCTGCTCCTGAGATCAGTGTGTTGTGTGTATCTGCTGCTGAGATCAGTGTGTTGTGTGTATCTGCTGCTGAGATCAGTGTGTTGTCTGTGTCTGCTGCTGAGATCAGTGTGTTGTGTGTATCTGCTGCTGAGATCAGTGTGTTGTGTGTATCTGCTGCTGAGATCAGTGTGTTGTGTGTATGTGCTCCTGAGATCAGTGTGTTGTGTGTATCTGCTCCTGAGATCAGTGTGTTGTGTGTATCTGCTGCTGAGATCAGTGTGTTGTGTGTATCTGCTGCTGAGATCAGTGTGTTGTGTGTATCTGCTGCTGAGATCAGTGTGTTGTGTGTATGTGCTGCTGAGATCAGTGTGTTGTGTGTATCTGCTGCTGAGATCAGCGTGTTGTGTGTATCTTCTGCTGAGATCAGTGTGTTGTGTGTATCTGCTGCTGAGATCAGTGTGTTGTGTGTATCTGCTGCTGAGATCAGTGTGTTGTGTGTATATGCTGCTGAGATCAGTGTGTTGTGTGTATCTGCTGCTGAGATCAGTGTGTTGTGTGTGTCTGCTCCTGAGATCAGTGTGTTGTGTGTATGTGCTGCTGAGATCAGTGTGTTGTGTGTACCTGCTGAGATCGGTGTGTTGTGTGTACCTGCTGAGATCGGTGTGTTGTGTGTATCTGCTGAGATCAGTGTGTTGTGTGTATGTGCTGCTGAGATCAGTGTGTTGTGTGTATCTGCTGCTGAGATCAGTGTGTTGTGTGTATCTGCTGCTGAGATCAATGTGTTGTGTGTATCTGCTGCTGAGAACAGTGTGTTGTGTGTATGTGCTGCTGAGATCAGTGTGTTGTTTGTATCTGCTCCTGAGATCAGTGTGTTGTGTGTATCTGCTCCTGAGATCAGTGTGTTGTGTTTATCTGATGCTGAGATCAGTGTGTTGTGTGTATCTGGTGCTGAGATCAGTGTGTTGTGTTTATCTGCTGCTGAGATCAGTGTGTTGTGTGTATCTGCTCCTGAGATCAGTGTGTTGTGTGTATCTGCTGCTGAGATCAGTGTGTTGTGTGTATCTGCTGCTGAGATCAGTGTGTTGTCTGTGTCTGCTGCTGAGATCAGTGTGTTGTGTGTATCTGCTGCTGAGATCAGTGTGTTGTGTGTATCTGCTGCTGAGATCAGTGTGTTGTGTGTATGTGCTCCTGAGATCAGTGTGTTGTGTGTATCTGCTCCTGAGATCAGTGTGTTGTGTGTATCTGCTGCTGAGATCAGTGTGTTGTGTGTATCTGCTGCTGAGATCAGTGTGTTGTGTGTATCTGCTGCTGAGATCAGTGTGTTGTGTGTATGTGCTGCTGAGATCAGTGTGTTGTGTGTATCTGCTGCTGAGATCAGCGTGTTGTGTGTATCTTCTGCTGAGATCAGTGTGTTGTGTGTATCTGCTGCTGAGATCAGTGTGTTGTGTGTATCTGCTGCTGAGATCAGTGTGTTGTGTGTATATGCTGCTGAGATCAGTGTGTTGTGTGTATCTGCTGCTGAGATCAGTGTGTTGTGTGTATATGCTGCTGAGATCAGTGTGTTGTGTGTATGTGCTGCTGAGATCTGTGTGTTGTGTGTATCTGCTGCTGAGATCAGTGTGTTGTGTGTATCTGCTGCTGAGATCAGTGTGTTGTGTGTATCTGCTGCTGAGATCAGTGTGTTGTGTGTATATGCTGCTGAGATCAGTGTGTTGTGTGTATGTGATGCTGAGATCAGTGTGTTGTGTGTATGTGATGCTGAGATCAGTGTGTTGTGTGTGTCTGCTGCTGAGATCAGTGTGTTGTGTGTATCTGCTGGTGAGATCAGTGTATTGTGTGTATATGCTGCTGAGATCAGTGTGTTGTGTGTATCTGCTGCTGAGATCAGTGTGTTGTGTGTATGTGCTCCTGAGATCAGTGTGTTGTGTGTATCTGCTGCTGAGATCAGTGTATTGTGTGTATGTGCTCCTGAGATCAGTGTGTTGTGTGTATCTGCTCCTGAGATCAGTGTGTTGTGTGTATGTGCTCCTGAGATCAGTGTGTTGTGTGTATCTGCTGCTGAGATCAGTGTATTGTGTGTATGTGCTGCTGAGATCAGTGTGTTGTGTGTGTCTGCTCCTGAGATCAGTGTGTTGTGTGTATCTGCTGCTGAGATCAGTGTGTTGTGTGTATGTGCTGCTGAGATCAGTGTGTTGTGTGTATCTGCTGCTGAGATCAGTGTGTTGTGTGTATCTGCTGCTGAGATCAGTGTGTTGTGTGTATCTGCTGCTGAGATCAGTGTGTTGTGTGTATCTGCTGCTGAGATCAGTGTGTTGTGTGTATATGCTGCTGAGATCAGTGTGTTGTGTGTATCTGCTGCTGAGATCAGTGTGTTGTGTGTATCTGCTGCTGAGATCAGTGTGTTGTGTGTATCTGCTGCTGAGATCAGTGTGTTGTGTGTATCTGCTCCTGAGATCAGTGTGTTGTGTGTATCTGCTGCTGAGATCAGTGTGTTGTGTGTATCTGCTGCTGAGATCAGTGTGTTGTGTGTATCTGCTGCTGAGATCAGTGTGTTGTGTGTATCTGCTGCTGAGATCAGTGTGTTGTGTGTATCTGCTGCTGAGATCAGTGTATTGTGTGTATCTGCTGCTGAGATCAGTGTGTTGTGTGTATCTGCTGCTGAGATCAGTGTGTTGTGTGTATCTGCTGCTGAGATCAGTGTGTTGTGTATATCTGATGCTGAGATCAGTGTGTTGTGTGTATCTACTGCTGAGATCAGTGTGTTGTGTGTATCTGCTGCTGAGATCAGTGTGTTGTGTGTATCTGCTCCTGAGATCAGTGTGTTGTGTGTATCTGCTGCTGAGATCATTGTGTTGTGTGTATCTGCTGCTGAGATCAGTGTGTTGTGTGTATCTGCTGCTGAGATCAGTGTGTTGTGTGTATATGCTGCTGAGATCAGTGTGTTGTGTGTATATGCTGCTGAGATCAGTGTGTTGTGTGTATATGCTGCTGAGATCAGTGTGTTGTGTGTATCTGCTGCTGAGATCAGTGTGTTGTGTGTATCTGCTGCTGAGATCAGTGTATTGTGTGTATATGCTGCTGAGATCAGTGTGTTGTGTGTATCTACTGCTGAGATCAGTGTGTTGTGTGTATCTGCTGCTGAGATCAGTGTGTTGTGTGTATCTGCTCCTGAGATCAGTGTGTTGTGTGTATCTGCTGCTGAGATCATTGTGTTGTGTGTATCTGCTGCTGAGATCAGTGTGTTGTGTGTATCTGCTGCTGAGATCAGTGTGTTGTGTGTATCTGCTGCTGAGATCAGTGTGTTGTGTGTATCTTCTGCTGAGATCAGTGTGTTGTGTGTATCTGCTGCTGAGATCAGTGTGTTGTGTGTATCTGCTGCTGAGATCAGTGTGTTGTGTGTATATGCTGCTGAGATCAGTGTGTTGTGTGTATATGCTGCTGAGATCAGTGTGTTGTGTGTATATGCTGCTGAGATCAGTGTGTTGTGTGTATCTGCTGCTGAGATCAGTGTGTTGTGTGTATCTGCTGCTGAGATCAGTGTATTGTGTGTATATGCTGCTGAGATCAGTGTGTTGTGTGTATCTACTGCTGAGATCAGTGTGTTGTGTGTATCTGCTGCTGAGATCAGTGTGTTGTGTGTATCTGCTCCTGAGATCAGTGTGTTGTGTGTATCTGCTGCTGAGATCAATGTGTTGTGTGTATCTGCTGCTGAGATCAGTGTGTTGTGTGTATCTGCTGCTGAGATCAGTGTGTTGTGTGTATCTGCTGCTGATATCAGTGTGTTGTGTGTATCTGCTGCTGAGATCATTGTGTTGTGTGTATCTGCTGCTGAGATCATTGTGTTGTGTGTATCTGCTGCTGAGATCAGTGTGTTGTGTGTATCTGCTGCTGAGATCAGTGTGTTGTGTGTATCTGCTGCTGAGATCAGTGTGTTGTGTGTATCTTCTGCTGAGATCAGTGTGTTGTGTGTATCTGCTGCTGAGATCAGTGTGTTGTGTGTATCTGCTGCTGAGATCAGTGTGTTGTGTGTATCTGCTGCTGAGATCAGTGTGTTGTGTGTATCTGCTGCTGAGATCAGTGTGTTGTGTGTATCTGCTGCTGAGATCAGTGTGTTGTGTGTATCTGCTGCTGAGATCAGTGTGTTGTGTGTATCTGCTGCTGAGATCAGTGTGTTGTGTGTATATGCTGCTGAGATCAGTGTGTTGTGTGTATATGCTGCTGAGATCAGTGTGTTGTGTGTATATGCTGCTGAGATCAGTGTGTTGTGTGTATGTGCTGCTGAGATCAGTGTGTTGTGTGTATCTGCTGCTGAGATCAGTGTGTTGTGTGTATCTGCTGCTGAGATCAGTGTATTGTGTGTATCTGCTGCTGAGATCAGTGTGTTTTGTGTGTTATCATGTTTTCATATTTATTCAGGAGTTTTTACCTTTACAAACCTTTAAAAAAAAATGATGGCTGTATGATATCACTTTGTTCTTGCACATGGTTTCTGTTTTAATGGTTTATTTAAATTGTAATAGTTAAAAAGGATGTATAATAAATTAAATTCATAATTTCATTCACGCACAATATGCAGACTTACATATTTATCAGTCTTTAATATAATCCGTATCACCATTTGATGAAGTGTTTATTAATCCAAAATTATCCACATTCTATTTTTGTTCTAATTCCTTCTTGTTATACAGTAAATTCCATTTTTATGACTGGATTCCATGATTCAGTTTTTGGATCGAGGAAATCATATGGCACTAAATGAAATATATTATAATATTAACTTGTATATCAAATCAATATTTTGGAAATTGGTATCTTCGAGGACCCTCGGATGAATTAATGGAATCATTCACTCATAATTATACTCTTTTATCATTAATTCACCTTTTAATTCCAAACCCATAAGAAATCCCTCACCAGACTGACTGTGTTCCCTCTCTCAGTATGATAATTCATCATTTATTTATCATAGTTTATGATAATTCATCATTTATTTCTCATAGTTTATGATAATTCATCATTTATCTCTGTTGTGGATCAATCTGGTGTTTGCAAGTGTAGTGAAGCTGATGTCTGTGTCCGAGAACTGCAGATGGTGTGAGTGTGTGTTCGTTGCAGGGTTCGGGAAGCTCTGAGTGTGTAACAGTTGATGGAGGATTATCCAAACAAGCGCACAAATTACCCATAATCCCGTTGTGCTCGGGCGGCGTGAGCGTGGCCAGTGAATCTGAGCCAGCGGGTCACTCCAACTCCATCTTTTTATGACAGAATCGCGTTCATTTGCATGATTGTTTTGTGCAGTATGCTTTATGGATTCAAACTGTAAAGCATTTATATTTTTGGCGTTTTGTGTGTGTTATTTTGCATGTATTTTTTTGTGCTGTGATTTATTGATTCAATGTCTAATAGGGCTTAATGTTTGTCATTTTGCTTTTTTGTATCACATTAAATGGCATGCTTTTTTGTGCAGTATGCTTTATGGGTTCAAGTTGTTATCCATTTTAATTTTTGCTTTTTGCTTTTTTGTATCTTATTAATTTGCATGTTTTTTTGCAATGTTATCTATAGATGCAATGTGCAGCAATACATTGAATTTTTCTTCTCAAATTTTTTTGCTTTTTTATATAATTAATTTGCATGCTTTTTTGCGTTTTTGAATGGTTAGTTACTGGAGCACAGCAGGAATTGTTTAAAGGCAAACACGTTGCAGGCCAGGCTTGAACCTGCAGAGTATGCATGAGCACCAAGGCCAAAAATATCTCAAAATCACATGATGCACTAACCTCTCTTTTCCTTTTCATTTTACAACCAAGAGTTTCACGTAAAAGGAAGTTTGAGAGACATCGCCAGTGGCTTCTCTATAAATGCTGTTGTTCTTCATAAACCCAGAGTGTTCTCTAATAAATAGCTTTTTATTCCCGCAAAGTGCCATTGACATACTTAATTCAATCAAAGCTAAAGCGCAGAGGAACTACGGCTCTCCAGCTCTTTCCACTTCAGACAGTAAGAGCAGCCGATGCGTTTGATGTTTCCAGGAAATAAAAGTGCATTCAAAGCTAGAAAGCATGTAACCCACATCAGCACGTGACGTGTGTGTAGAAGCAGCTCGTGATGAACCGGCACTACTGCCTCACACTGAGCAAACGCGTTGTGTAGTTGTGTAATTGTGTGGCTCTGCTTTTGCTGCACACTGACGGATCCGATACGACAGCGTTTCCCTGTGTTGCTCAGAGACAGTGTGTGTGTGTTGTTAATGT
>NW_027508808.1:1917500-1930000 GCF_051911475.1 Siphateles boraxobius | reverse complement strand
CTCCGTTCATCTTCAGAACACAGTTTAAGATATTTTAGATTCAGTCCGAGAGCTTTCTGTCCCTCCATTGACAATGTATGAACGGTATACTGTCCTTGTCCAGAAAGGAAATAAAGACATCATCAAAGTAGTCCATGTGACATCAGTGGGTTAGTTAGAATGTTTTGAAGCATCGAAAGTACATTTTGGTCCAAAAATAACCAAAACTAGGACTTTATTCAGCATTGTATTCTCTTCCGGTTCTGTTGTGGATCCGCGTTCACGAGTCCGCAGACGTAAGACGCTGCTGATGATGGTTGATCTGATGGGGTTGGTTGTTATTTAACAATCATTATTTCACAATCATTTGACCTGAATCATTGAATTTAATTTGAACTGCAGCATGCTTTATAATTGTCACCATTGTTGAGATTCACAGGCTGATTCTTTAATTTTTTTTAAATAATTTAGCTAAACTTATGAATATAATTAATCTGAAATTTCTTGTAAAATATAAGTACAACCAATTTGCAAAATTTAAGTACACTCAACTTAAAAAATATATCTGGATTTAGATCGATTTATTTCGTGCAACCCCTTGACATAATAAAATTAAGTAAAGTCAACATAACTTTTTTTTCAGTGAGAACGTCCCGCTCGCCCCATAGCCTTCATTAGCGGATCTCTTCTGAGGTTGGCAGTAAATGTGTGTGTCCCAGATTCCCGCTGTGAGAGAGCAAGACTCGTGAGGTCTGGGAACGGGCCAGAACACACTCTCTCCTGCCAGAGATTCGGGATTCGGGATCAAGTGACGCGTTCCACAGGCCGACAGACTTCACAACGTGTTGTGACATTGTTTAATACGTTGCTTTGCAAGATGTGATGCGTCTCTCTATTAAAGCGTGTTTTCCAGGACGTTAAACACTGGGAATACTGGCTCGTTACGGTCGTGTCGGACACCTGTTGCTCAGGAAACCATTAGGCTGTTTTCCGGATCCTTAGCATTTGTAGCAAGTGGCTGTTTCTGTGTGTGTGTGGTGTGTGGTGTGTGGTGTGTGTTGTGTGTGTTGTGTGTGTGTGTGGTGTGTGGTGTGTGTGTGGTGTGTGGTGTGTGGTGTGTGGTGTGTGGTGTGTGGTGTGTGTGTGTGTGTGTTGTGTGGTGTGTGTTGTGTGTGTGTGGTGTGTGGTGTGTGTGTGGTGTGTGGTGTGTGTGTGTGGTGTGTGTGGTGTGTGGTGTGTGTTTGTGGTGTGTGTGTGGTGTGTGGTGTGTGGTGTGTGTGTGTGTGTGTGTGTGTGGTGTGTGGTGTCTTGTGTGTGTGTGTGTGGTGTGTGTGGTGTGTGTGGTGTGTGGTGTGTGGTGTGTGTGTGGTGTGTGTGTGTGGTGTGTGGTGTGTGTGGTGTTTGTGTGTGTGTGTGTGTGTGTGTGTGTGGTGTGTTGTGTGGTGTGTGTGTGGTGTTTGTGTGTGTGTGTGTGTGTGGTGTGTGTGTGTGTGGTGTGTGTTGTGTGGTGTGTGTGTGTGTGTGGTGTGTGGTGTGTGTGTGTGTGTGGTGTGTGTGTGTGTGGTGTGTGGTGTGTGGTGTGTGTGTGGTGTGTGTGTGTGTGTGTGTGTGGTGTGTGGTGTGTGTGTGTGTGTGGTGTGTGGTGTGTGTGTGTGTGGTGTGTGGTGTGTGTGTGTGGTGTGTGGTGTGTGTGTGTGGTGTGTGTGTGTGGTGTGTGTGTGTGTGTGATGTGGGACTGAATTAAACACACACACATGATCAGTGTGAGGTTTAGAAGCTGCTGTGTTTGATGGCTGAACCAGTGAGTCCGGGATTCCCAGTATAGGTCTGCATATGACTTTCCATTAACAGGTGTCGCATGAATCGGAAGCTATAGCAACTATTTTTATCTTATATTTTTGTATTGATTTTATTTAGTAATTAATTTGTATTGTATTGTTGTATTATAATTTTTTAACTCTTTTTTTATTGCATTTTTTTAATTCTATTACTTTCTATTACTGTGTGATAGCAACTATTTTTATCGTATAATTTTTTTATTACTTTTATTTAGTAATTTATTGCATTGTATTATTTAAAAAAAAATATTGCATTTTTTATTTATATTACTTTCTATTACTGTGTTATGGCATGCATCAGAAGCTATAGAAATTGTTTTTTTTAATTGAATTAAATTGAATTATTTTTTAAATATTCTTTATGTTTTTGGTATTTATTATTTTTATTCTATTTTAATTGATACTCTCCATTACTGTGTGATAGCAACTTTATTTTCTTTTTCTAAAAAAAAAATCTACAATTTCTCTCTCCTTTAGTCCCTCTATATTTTAGATTATGCCACTCTTAAGCAATGTCTGAAACTTTGTATTTTGGGCACTTCATGAATCACTTGCTGTATTCCTAATTTGTAAGTCACTTTGAATAAATCGTCCGCAAAATTAATAAATGTATTTTTTTTTTTACTGTATTATTTATTTGTTTGTTCGTTTGTTCATTTTTAATGAACCTGGTTAAAACAACAACAACATAACTACAGGTGTTTCTGAGGTAATGGGACTCCACTTCCTTAATTAACATACAAGTGGTGAGGAGAATGCTTGCATACTACCATTTAAATTGTTTATTGTCAATTATTATTAAATACTGTTTAACATCATTTTAAAAACAGTATGCAGTATTTGCAATAGGGATGCACGGTATATCAGCCGCCATATCGGTATCGGCTGATATATGTTAATTTTTAATGTTATCGTTATCGGCCTGATAAGAATATATATTAAAACATAAATAATATATTATTTCCTTCAGCTGAGACACTTCAGATGCGCACTGTTCATCATGATGGGTTTGAATTGCTTGAAATATGATTGAAATCACTTAAAAAAGGAAAATACGGTTCAGTGCAGCACAAGTCTGTTATATCGCTATAAAGTTATAATGAGAGCATCATTATAATTGTGTGTTTAGAACATGGATTTTAATGATGTGACTTTTGTTTTTGTAATCAGGCTCTCAAAAATTATATAAAGAATTGGATTTCGATTTATTGGCCAATATATCGGTTATCGGCTTTCAAATATAAAGAATTATCGGTTATCGGTATCGGCCAAAATGTTAATATCAGTGCATCTCTAATATGCAAGTGTTCTGTTCTGGAAACAGCCGTAGTTATGTTGAAGTAATGCTGGATCTGTCAGGCTGAGAGATTCTTCAACGCCAGAGGAATCACTATCCGTTCATGCGATCAGTTCTTTTATCTTGAGTTTAGCGCTGTAGGTCACGACATTGTTTCGGTGTTTCCATTAAGGCATATTTCATGTCTCCCATTTCAAAAAGGGAACATCAGACTGAAGTCCATCCATCATGCTGGTGTGTATTAAAGACGCTGGTAATTAATGCTAATCTCTGAGCATTATTGGCATGGCAGCAGTGATATAACCTCAGTCTCAAAACTGTGAGCTAAAATCATTATTCCTAATCTCTGCTGGAGTCACACTAATGCCGTATCAATCTCCAGGTTAAACTGGCGCACTTTTTCCCTGAATGTGTAAGTTTGAGTCTCTTTTACAGGTTTCAGTTCCTCCTGAAGCTCTGCACAGATTCAGGTTTGATGATGAACCTGACAACAGCATTAATGTGATGCACTGACTGAAGGATCTGATTCATGCATCAAGGTGTAGTCTGTGTGTGTGTGTGGTGTGTGTGTGTGGCTGGTTTAGTGTGTGTTCGGCTAGTTTAGTGTGTGTGTGTCTGGTTTAGTGTGTGTGTAGATGGTTTAGTGTGTGATCGGCTGGCTTAGTGTGTGTGTGTGGCTGGTTTAGTGTGTGTTCGGCTAGTTTAGTGTGTGTGTGTGTGGATGGTTTAGTGTGTGATCGGCTGGCTTATTGTGTGTGTCTGATTTAGTTTGTGATCGGCTGGTTTAGTGTGTGTGTGTGTGTCTGGTTTAGTGTGTGTTTGTGTGGATGGTTTAGTGTGTGATCGGCTGGTTTAGTGTGTGTGTGTCTGGTTTAGTGTGTGTTTGGCTGGTTTAGTGTGTGATCAGCTGGTTTAGTGTGTGTGTGTCTGGTTTAGTGTGTGTGTGTATGGTTTAGTGTGTGATCAGCTGGTTTAGTGTGTGTGTGTGTGTGTGTGTGTGTGTGTGTGTGTCTGGTATAGTTTGTGTTTGGCTGGTTTAGTGTGTGTGTTTGGCTGGTTTAGTGTGTGTGTGACTGGGTTTGTGTGTGTTTGGCTGGTTTAGTGTGTGTTTGGCTGGTTTGGTGTGTGTCTGGCTGGGTTAGTGTGTGTTTGGCTGGTTTAGTGTGTGTTTGGCTGGTTTGGTGTGTGTTTGGCTGGTTTGGTGTGTGTTTGGCTGGTTTGGTGTGTGTTTGGCTGGTTTAGTGTGTGTGTTTGGCTGGTTTGGTGTGTGTTTGGCTGGTTTGGTGTGTGTTTGGCTGGTTTGGTGTGTGTTTGGCTGGGTTAGTGTGTGTTTGGCTGGTTTAGTGTGTGTCTGGCTGGGTTAGTGTGTGTTTGGCTGGTTTAGTGTGTGTTTGGCTGGTTTGGTGTGTGTTTGGCTGGTTTGGTGTGTGTTTGGCTGGTTTAGTGCGTGTTTGGCTGGTTTGGTGTGTGTTTGGCTGGTTTGGTGTGTGTTTGGCTGGTTTAATGTGTGTGTTTGGCTGGTTTAATGTGTGTGTTTGGCTGGTTTAGTCTGTGTGTGGCTGGTTTAGTGTGGGTGTGGCTGGTTTAGTGGGTGTGTGTGTGTGTGTGTGTCTGGTTTAGTGTGTGTTTGGCTGGTTTAGTGTGTGTGTTTGGCTGGTTTAGTATGTGTTTGGCTGGTTTAGTGTGTGTGTGTGTCTGTGTGTCTGGTTTAGTGTGTGTTTTGCTGGTTTAGTGTGTGTGTTTGGCTGGTTTAGTGTGTGTCTAGCTGGCTAACACGACACCGTTCTAACAGAAAATTCTTTAATGCGATCCGGCCGCTCATTTGCATAAAACAGTCCCTGGTGGCTCTGAGAATTTTTTATCGCTTCCGCGTAGCCACGTGAATCGGAATTATCCCAACAACGTTTTATCAGTACTGAGGTAAAGGGAAGGAGGCCTTCACAAGGGAGAGACTAGTGACACTTCAGGACTGCGTTGTCGTCGTGTCCAGGCGCAGTTCCTTCATCAGATCCGGATACGGCCTGGATCCGGCGGACTGCGGTAAACCTCGGGATAAACAGAGAGACTAATATTAGCATAGACGCCATCCTTCTTATGATGTAACGAGTACATCAGGATTAATGGAATGTGTTCCCGGTTCCGGCTGATCTAATCTATGCAGCCTAACATTGAATTATAGAAGTCTATAATGTGTTATGTGTATGCTAAGCCAAAGAGATGTGTTTTTAGTCTAGATTTGAACTGACAGACTGTGTCTGCTTCCCTGACAATGTTAGGAAGATTGTTCCAAAGTTTTGGTGCTAAATAGGAAAAGGATCTACCGCCAGCAGTCGATTTAGATATTCTAGGTCAGGTGTGCCCAACCCTGCTCCTGCCGATCGACTGTCCTGGACAGTTCATCTCCAACCCTAATCAAACACACCTGAAGCAACCAATTAAGGTCTCAGGATCACTAGAAAATTAAAGGCAGGTGTGTTTAATTAGGGTTGGAGATAAACTGTGCAGGACAGTCGATCGGCAGGAGCAGGGTTGGGCACCCCTGTTCTAGGTATTATCAACTGGCCAGAGTTTTGAGATCGCAATAGACGTGAAGGAGTATAATGCGTTAAGAGCTCCCTTAAGAACCGGGCTAATATGGTCATACTTCCTGGTTCTGGTAAGAACTCTAGCGGCTGCGTTTTGAACTAGCTGTAGTTTGTTTATTAAGGGTGCAGGGCAACTACCCAGTAGAGCATTACAATAATCTAGCCTTGATGTCATGAGCTTATGGACTAATTGTTCTGCATTTGTCATTGAGAGCATATGACGTAATTTAGATATATTTTTTAGTGGTTTTTAAAAAAATGTGGTTTTACAGATACTATTCACGTGATTTTCAAATGAAAGATTGGTATCAAAGAGCTCACCCCCCCACACACACACACACCCAGGTTCCTAACTGACGACGAAGACTTGACAGAGCAGCCATCAAGTGTTAGACGGTATTCTAGGTTATTACGTGTGGAAGTTTTTTGTCCAATAATTAGAATCTCTTTTTTTTCAGAGTTAAGTAGTAGGAAATTACTAGTCATCCAATTTTCTATATCAGCTATGAATTCCGTTAATTTGGTGAATTGGTAAGTTTCGTCAGGGATTGAAGAGCTGAGTATCATACAGCATAACAGTGAAAACTAATGCCATGCTTCCTAATAATAACTCCTAAGGGTAGCATGTACCGTGTGTGTGTGTGTGTGTGTGAGGGTAGCATGTACAGAGTGAACAGCAGCGGTCCTAGTACTGAGCCTTGTGGTTCGTCATACTGAACCTGTGATCGATAGAACATCTCTTCATTAACTGCTACAAACTGATAACGGTCAGATAAGTATGATTTAAACCACGCTAGTGCAATTCCATTAATGCCAACATAATTTTCCAGTCTATTTTAATAGAATGTTGTGGTCAATAGTGTCAAATGCAGCACTAAGATCAAGTAACACTAATAGAGAGATACAACCACGATCGGATGATAAGAGCAAATCATGTGACTCTAATGAGAGCTGTCTCAGTACTATGATACGGTCTAAATCCTGACTGGAAATTCTCACAGATATCATTTCGTTCAAGAAAGGAACACAGTTGTGAGGATACTGCCTTTTCTAGTATCTTTGACACTAAAGGTAGATTTGAGATCGGCCTGTACTTCACTAATTCTGTAGGATCAAGTTGCGTTTTTTTAACAAGCGGTTTAATTATGGCCAGCTTAAAAGTTTTCGGTACGTATCCTAGAAACAAAGACGAATTAATGATATTGAGAATAGGATCTATGACCTCTGGAAGCATCTCTTTCAGTAGTTTAGTCGGTATAGGGTCTAACATACATGTTGTCGATTTAGATGATTTAACCAGTTTATAAAATTCTTCCTCTCCTATAGCAATGAATGAATCGAATTTTTCGTCAGTGAGACTACAATGTACTGTCTGATGCGATACTGTAGTAGACGGTTGCATAGTTATATATTTTTTTCCTGATATTATCAATCTTGTAAGTAAAGAAGTTCATAAAGTCATTACTGCTGTGCTGCTTGCAAACTTCTGGGCTTGAAACTTTATTTTTCGTCAGTTTAGCAACTGTTTCGGATAAATACCTAGGGTTTTGTTTATTTTCTTCTAATAGGGTTGTAAAATAAGCAGATCTAGCAGTTTTTAAGGCCTATCTGTAAGCAATCGAGCTCTCCTTCCATGAAATCCGAAATACCTCTAGTTTTGTTTTCTTCCAGTTTCGCTCCATTTTTCTGGCTGCTCTCTTTAGGGCCTGTGTGTGTGTGTGTGTGTGTGTGTGTGTGTGTGTGTGTGTGTGTGTGTGTGTGTGTGTGTGTGTGTGTGTGTGTGTGTGTGTGTGTGTGTGTGTGTGTGTGTGTGTGTGTGTGTGTGTGTGTGTGTGCTCGTTGTACCACGGCGTTGGACTATTTTCTTTAATCTTCTTTAAGTGCAATGGAGCAACTGTGTCTAAAGTGCTGGAAAAGAGAGAGTTAAAAGTTTCTGTTGCAATATCGAGTTCTTCTAAGCTATCCGGGATGCTGAGATGATGAAACTGATCAAGAAGATTATTAATAAAGCAATCTTTAGTGGCAGAAGTGATAGGTCTAACATATTTGTAACACGGAGTCGGCTTTGCAGCCTTGGCTAAATGTAATTTACATGAGACTAGATAATGATCTGAGATGTCGTCGCTCTGCTGCAGAATTTCAACAGCATCAACATTGATTCCATGTGATAATATTAGATCTATGAGTATGATTACGACAATGAAGTAGGCCTTAACTCCAATAGAGTTAAGAATGTCTTTAAATATCAATCCCAATGCATCTTTTTCATTATCTACATGTATATTAAAATCACCAACAATTAGGACTTTACCTGCAGCCAATACTAACTCTGATAGAATGTCAGCAAATTCTTTGATAATGTCTGTATGGTGCCCTGGTGGCCTGTATACAGTAGCCAGCACAAATCTTAAACGTAATTTATCATTTGCACTATATATTGTTACATTAAGCACCAACACTTCAAAATAATTATTTTTGAAACTAGACTTAGTAATTTTGAAAATATTACTATAAATTACAGCAACACCTCCCCCTTTGCCTTTCAGACGAGGTTCATGTTTATAACCGTAATCTTGCGGGGTAGACTCATTTAAAGTAATGTAATTGTTTGGTTTTAGCCAGGTTTCTGTCAAACAAAGCATATCTAGGTTATAATCTGTAATAATTATATTAATAACAAGTGCTTTTGAAATAAGGGATTGAATATTCAGCAACCCAAGCTTTATCATTTGTTCATTTGTACTATATCTGTTTTTTATTTAGTGAACATAAATTCAATTTTTACCCTTAGATAGGTTTGGAAGTTTTTTGTATTTCCTAATTCGGGGAACAGACACAGTCTCTATATGAGGATATCTAGGTGAAAGAGCCTCTATGTGATGGGATTTATCTGGTGTGATGGGATTTATCTGGTTTGGTGTGTGTGTTTGGCTGGTTTGGTGTGTGTTTGGCTGGTTTAGTGTGCGTCTAGCTGGTTTAGTGTGTGTGTGTCTGATTTCGTGTTTGTGTGTCTGGTTTAGTGTGTGTGTGTCTGGTTTAGTGTGTGTGTGTTTGGCTGATTTAGTGTGTTTGCCTGGTTTAGTGTGTGTGTGTGTCTGGTTTAGTGTGTGTGTGTGTCTGGTTTAGTGTGTGTTTGGCTGGTTTAGTGTGTGTTTGGCTGGTTTAGTGTGCGTCTAGCTGGTTTAGTGTATGTGTGTGTCTGATTTAGTGTTTGTGTGTCTGGTTTAGTGTGTGTGTGTGTTTGGCTGATTTAGTGTGTGTGTCTGGTTTAGTGTGTGTGTGTGTGTCTGGTTTAGTGTGTGTGTGTCTGGTTTAGTGTGTGTGTGTGTGTGTGTGTCTCACGCTGGGCTTCTCAGACTCTCGCTTTGTTCACTGATCTGAAAGCTCAGCTGGGGCTCTGTGTGAAGCGAGGAAACTATGCCTGTTATACATTAATCACACATCAGATCTAATCTCTACCGTGTATCAGTGGCACCGAGACACGGATCTCCACTGACCCGAAAGCGTTCGCAGAGACAGACCGCAGACGTCCACCGACCACACCTTGAGGGAACTTAACAATAAACAAACCTATTTATGTAATGCTTACTAAACTGACAAATCATTTCATAGCTATGCCACTGTAGTTTCATAATAGTTTGTTTTTATGTATTTTAAAATGTATTTTATTTATTTTATTGTAATTTTTATTTTTTACATTTAATTTATTTATTTTTTATTTATTTATTTATATTTATGTATATTTCTTATCACTCAAATTTAATCTTTAAACACTAATCATTTATTGACACTGTTAAATGTTATCTTTAGCAGAATAAATATTAATTTTTCATTCAGTACATTTAAATATTTATATTTAATATTCTTAAATTTATTTGTTGCTTTTCAAATGTTTGACTTTAGTTATTAGAGCTTTATTTATTAATGTAGCCCATACAGTTTATAAGTCTGAAATCATCCACATATGTTTATCGGCTATAATAACATGAACATAATTCAGGATTCATGGTTCAGCTTTAATCCTCATTCATTTCTGTGCATCCTTAAGAAAACTCTGCTCAGTATTTCATGCAGAAAATGAACGTTTTTCCTCTAAAATAAATTGGAAACATCTCTTCGGGGAGCAGCACAGCAGCTCTCGCTCCAATATCCCTTTATTCAGTGTTTAGTGTGTGTGTGTGTGTGTGTGTGTGTGTGTGTGTGTGTGTG
The DNA here is from genome assembly GCF_051911475.1 of Siphateles boraxobius. Taxonomy (NCBI): domain Eukaryota; kingdom Metazoa; phylum Chordata; class Actinopteri; order Cypriniformes; family Leuciscidae; genus Siphateles; species Siphateles boraxobius. Next base: position 1,920,092 of record NW_027508808.1, on the reverse strand, counting down.
TGTGTGTCGGTTCTTAGCTCCTCTGTCCTCTTTCTTTAACACAAACTGAATGAGTGTGCTATATTTCAGGCCGTTATGTAGCCATACATCGCTGTTTCGTGTTCTGCTGACTGCGCTAAATCCTGTGTGTGTATCGAGTCCTGTGGGCTTTTCAGTCGGCCATTAAATTCAGACCCTATTAGACGGAAACCCAAACACACTAGAGATCTGGTTTCAGAAAACAACAACACCTTAATCCACTTTTCCCTTTACTTTTCTCAATATATGCTTGTCATTGCACTGATATGCACCACGCTTCTGCATCAGGGTTTCTGAACACTTCAGTAAATAGTGTTGCATTGCATGATTGCAACAATACAAATTATTTACATTTGACATCAATAGATATTTATAACATATAAATATCACAGTAATCTTAACTTCATAAACATCTACTATTTTATAAAACTAAAATAGCATCAACTATGTACCAATACTGATTCATGAGTTTTTTATTGGTAGGAAATTACTAATTTTGTTTTACTGTTTTGTCTCTATCATTTGCCATGTTTTTGGTGATTTGTTCTTCATGAATCATAATTTTCCACGCACCTCCTGGCTGTTTGAGTAACACTCGTCTATAGACAGAGTTTAATGAGAGTTTCTGAACGAAGACTCATGCGTTTTCTCTCAGGAATCCTCCTCGGCGCGCTGGGTTTGTTAGGCAATACATTCATGAGATTATCAGATTACCTCTTCATCCACAAACACACACGTGTGTGACGGGGGAAATGTGTTTATCAGACTTGCACAAACAAGATTTTCATTCGGTTCTTCAAGCGCGTCAAGATGAACATCGGACTCATATTTGCGCAGCTGTTTGAGGCTTGAGTCATTCGATATCAGTAGCTTTTCCTTGGGACCGAGATTGATGGAAACCCCACATTAGCAGTGTGTGTGTGTGTGTGTGTGTGTGTCTGTATCAGCTCTAATGGGCTGTTGACCCTCTGCAGGACGAGGGTCGAGTGGTCATTCATCACTAGATCATCCAGCCTGTTAGATTATCTCTCTCTCTCTCTCTCTCTCTCTCTCTCTCTCTCTCTCTCTCTCTCTCTCTCTCTCTCTCTCTCTCTCTCTCTCTCTCTCACAAACACTCACACACACACACACAACCACACACACACACACACACACTCACACTCACACACTCACTCTCTCTTTCCCTCCAGCTTTGGCTGAACTCTGATTGCACTGCTACAGTTTTATCTTCTTCACACCAGAACAAAAGCTGCTGCTGCGAGAAAGACTGGATTCAAACAGCTGCTGATGGAGTGTGTGTGTGTGTGTGTGTGTGTGTGTGTGTGTGTGTGTGTGTGTGTTCAGGAACCGTCTGTGATGAGTTATTTCATAACCAAGTCTTCAGAGGTTACGCCTGTCACTCAGAAGTTAAAAATAAATGTCCTAGCATGAAAGTAAAGCGCTTCTCGTCCAGGAGGATGAAGAAACGTCTCGGCGTTTAAAGGTCGTTCCTGATGATTGACAGCTCAGAGTTTACTGGTGTTTTACTGGTGTTTCACTGGTGTTTCACTGGTGTGACTTTTACTTGCTTGTGTTGAACAGCACATTCGTGTATTTACTGGAAAGGTTTTTCTGGTAATTTTCTGGTAACTTTACTGTAATTTACCAGGATTGCTGTGAGAAAGGAACTATAAGTTACACATTTTTTTTGTTTGTATTTTTGATGCAAATTGTGAAAATGTTATGAATGTTGTCAAATATGAGACTTTTTTATTGATAGTTTCTTCTCAGCAAGGCTGTGTTTATTTCACATTAAATACAGTAAAAATAGTGAAATATTATTTCAGTGTAAAACAGCTGTTTTCTATGTAAATATATATAGGAAAGTGTAATTTATTCCTGTGATCAAAGCTGAATTTTCAGCATCATTACTCCAGTCTTCAGTGTCACATGATCCTTCAGAAATCAGTATAATATGATGATTTGATGCTCAATAAACATTTATGATTATTATCAGTGTTGAAAACAGTTACATTTCTGTGGAAAATGTGATGCATTTTATTTTTCAGGATTCTTTGATCTTTAAACAACAGCATTTATTTGAAATAGGATCTTTTGTAACATTATGAATGTCACTTTTGATCAATTTAATGCTTCCTTGATGAATATTTATCTTTTAACTGAGTGCTGTAAATGCTGATGCCTCTCTTAAATGAAAACCACCTAGAAAACTAGGTCAACACTCTTGTGTCCAATGCGTCTTGATATTATTTAGCATTTTATCAGTTTTACCCTCCATTTTGTTCTGGTCTTGTCACTAGCGAGGTGATGCTGCTGTTTCAGACGGGCTTCTCATTAATCTTCTGTTAATGATCCTTCATGCCGTTCTAACGAGCTGTGATTGCTCTTCGGTCCTGCAGGAATCAATGATGCTGTCCAGCTACTGACCACAGTGGAGACTCATTAGCATACTGACACACACACACACACACACACACACACACACACACACACACACACACACACACACACACATGCACGCTCACAAACACGCACACTCACACACACACACGAACACTTTCCTGTTATCTCTGT
>NW_027508808.1:1902500-1912500 GCF_051911475.1 Siphateles boraxobius | reverse complement strand
ATCTGGAGATGAAGGAGAGGAGAGGAATCAGGATCTGGGGGATGAAGGAGAGGAGATGAATCAGGATCTGGGGGATGAAGGAGAGGAGAGGAATCAGGATCTGGAGATGAAGGAGAGGAATCAGGATCTGGGAGATGAAAGAGAGGAGAGAAATCAGGATCTGGAGTTGAAGGAGAGGAGAGGAATTAGGATCTGGGAGATGAAGGAGAGGAATCAGGATCTGGAGATGAAGGAGAGGAGATGAATCAGGATCTTGAGTTGAAGGAGAGGAGAGGAATCAGGATCTTGAGTTGAAGGAGAGGAGAGAAATCAGGATCTGGGAGATGAAGGAGAGGAATCAGGATCTGGAGTTGAAGGAGAGGAGAGAAATCAGGATCTGGGAGATGAAGGAGAGGAATCAGGATCTGGAGATAAAGGAGAGAAATCAGGATCTGGAGATGAAGGAGAGGAGAGGAATCAGGATCTGGGGGATGAAGGAGAGGAGAGGAATCGGGATCTGGGGGATGAAGGAGAGGAATCAGGATCTGGGAGATGAAGGAGAGGAGAGGAATCAGGATCTGGGGGATGAAGGAGAGGAGAGGAATCAGGATCTGGGGGATGAAGGAGAGGAATCAGGATCTGGGAGATGAAGGAGAGGAGAGGAATCAGGATCTGGAGATGAAGGAGATGAGAGGAATCAGGATATGGGGGATGAAGGAGAGGAGAGGAATCAGGATCTGGGAGATGAAGGTTGGGAGATGAAGGAGAGGAGAGGAATCAGGATCTGGAGATGATGGAGAGGAGAGGAATCATTATCTGGGAGATGAAGGAGAGGACAGGAATCGGGATCTGGGGGATGAAGGAGAGAAATCAGGATCTGGAGTTGATGGAGAGGAGAGGAATCAGGATCTGGGAGATGAAGGAGAGGAGAGGAATCAGGATCTGGAGATTAAGGAGAGGAGAGGAATCGGGAGATGGGGGATGAAGGAGAGGAATCAGGATCTGGGAGATGAAGGAGAGGAGAGAAATCAGGATCTGGGAGATGAAGGAGAGGAGAGGAATCAGGATCTGGAGATTAAGGAGAGGAGAGGAATCGGGAGATGGGGGATGAAGGAGAGGAATCAGGATCTGGGAGATGAAGGAGAGGAGAGGAATCAGGATCTGGAGATGAAGGAGAGGAGAGGAATCAGGATCTGGGAGATGAAGGAGAGGAGAGGAATCGGGATCTGGGGGATGAAGGAGAGGAATCAGGATCTGCGAGATGAAGGAGAGGAGAGGAATCAGGATCTGGAGATGAAGGAGAGGAAAAGAATCAGGATCTGGGAGATGAAGGAGAGGAGAGGAGAGGAATCAGGATCTGGGGTTGAAGGAGAGGAGATGAATCAGGATCCTTCATCCATCCATCCGTCCATCCATCCATTCATCCATCCATCATCCTTCATCCATCCATTCATCCATCCATCATCCATTCATCTTTCCGTTCATCCATCCATCATTCATCCATCATCCTTCATCCATCCATTCATCCATCCTTCATCCATCCATTCATCCATCCATCATCCTTCATCCATCTATCTGTACGTTCATCCATCCATCATCCATCCATCTATCCTTCCATCCATCCTTCCAACAAATGAGGGAGGAAGAGAGGCAGAAATAAATTGGTAAACAAATATTTTTGGTGTACATCTTGATTCTATTCGCTTGGATGAATCAAAATGTTCACCAGTACCTTGAAAAACCTCTAATGTAACATAAAATAACATTTGTTTTCTGGAGGTCTTTAAAGAACCTTATTTCCGTCTCAAGAACAGTTTTTGATGATAAGAGGATGATAATATAACTCTTGTGTTTAGCAGCAATGTTTTAGGTGTGAAGGTCAGAGTTGAGCTTTGATTGCCTCAGTCTGTCATGCAGAGAGACTGTAGATCATCAGAGATCGTCGGACCACCCAGCCTCCCCTCTCTCTCTCTCTCTCTCTCTCTCTCTCTCACACACACACACACACACACACACACACACACACACACACACACACACACACACACGGTGGGTGGGTGGCCAACGTGTGTGTGCCGTTTGACCTCTGATCCCTGAACCGTTGCAGACGTGAAGGCTGAAAGAGCACAAGCTCCTGGATTTGGTTCCGTCGGATCCGATGATTATCGTTACGAGCTCCGGCAGATTCACTCGTTCGTAACGTGTGGACGAGAGTCATAGCTGTGTCTGCGTGATGTCATGTAAGCTTGTACTTTTGAGATCGTAACACACACTCCTGTGCTTCACGCCGGCTGTGGGTCATTTAAGCCTCTCTGACTTTACTCTGGTAATGTCACGCTGCCGCTGATGCTTTCAAACGTTTCACATGCAGGTGTTTCCGATGCATGTAGAGTCAGGGATGCACTGAATGATGTTCTTTTCTAATAATGAATTTAATACTAACTCATAAACTGAGTTGTACTAACATTTAAATTGCACATGAGGCAGGTTAATATCAACTTCTTGATAACAGAATCGTTTCTTCTCCAAGTTTTGTTATTTCAACATTTCTATGGTGGCTGTAATAACAAAATGCTCCTCTCTAGAAATTGTCGCACAATTTTTCATATTTCATTGCGTTATCACAAATAAAACAATTGACTCCACACTACAAAGATTATTTTCTTCCTTAGTATAGTCTATTTTACTTGTTTTTAGCAAAAACTCACTTAATTTTGATTTTTGTTTTTGTTTTAGTCAGAAAACAAGATATAATTTCTTATGTCATATTAGTTATCTAGTAAATACTCCTTGATTTAAGAATTAGTAAATATTTGGACTGGAAACAAGACAAAAATACTAAGTAAGAAAGCATTTTTTGCAATGCAACTACACAATATGCTTACACAATCCTAAATAATAAGAATAAAGTCTGAAGATGTCAATTTTCCTAGGCAGGACATAATTTCCTGCCACTACTTTACCTTCTGATGTTCATGGATGTTTATTTGCTGCTGTAACTAGTAGGAGTGTGACACTAAAATGTGACGAGTGAAAAACTGTCTTGTGATATCGCTATTATGGAGCATGAGGGTGAGATTAGCATAGAATATGCCACCGCTACATTCACATTACATCACGCCTCCACTGTTGTTTTGCTGTTTTTATAAAAATAAAAACCACTGTAAACTATTGTAAACGTCTGCTCTCAGTTGCTCAGACGCCAAGCTGATCACAGTTCTCTGATCGCGAGACGATGGCGGAGGATTCGGTGCGCAACAGAGCCTAGCATTTGATAAATGTATTATCTTGTAGAATGTGCAATCAGCTTAATAAGATTAAGAAAAAAAAAACATATTTATTTTTGGTGTTTATACTGTTTTTTATTTCTATGTTTAATTTGTGGAAAGGAGTTCAATTATGAGGTCACACACAGCCTCAATCAGAAGTTCTGCAAGCTCATAATTCATGTACAGTAAAGTCTGAAGACTCATGTGAAATCATACAGGAGAAAAGCCAGTCAGTTGAGTTTGTGGCAAAACCTTTTACAGTGCTTGTATATTATTGTCTTCCAATGCATTTGATCATTCATACTCATGAAGTAGAACTGAAATGACATTCATTACAAGATTATTATTTAAAACTTTTCAAAATGCATCTGCAGACTATTTTTCCACTCCAGTCATGAATTTTGTCATTGAGGATTTCTATAAAATCGTGTCTCGTCTCGTCTCGTGAGATAAGTGTCTCGTCGCACTCCTAATAACTAGAAAAGTGGAAGCAATGATCGATTCTACAGTGAACTGTTGCGCACATTAAAGACACAAAATCACATTTATTGTGTGAATTTCATGATAAAACTGACTGAATCTGATTACTGAAACTTTGTTTCATATCAAAAGTAACAAAGCTTATTGCAGTTATTGCATGGCAGCAGCTTCAAATAATGTTTAGTGAAGCAGAAATCAGCATAGACTAAAAGATTTTTCTTGAGATCTAAGAATCCATACTAGTATCGATTGAAAACAAGAACTAAATATAGTCCACCAGCACTAGTGTGCACACCGCTGACAAGTTTACCTGTTGTAGTTTATCAATGTTGTCTGCAAGAAATAGACAATGACACAGACAAAAGGTGCAATCGGAGAAGCACTAATTAAACGTCATTGTTTCAATCAATGATTTCGCCCTCCAAAACTATTTCAGTGGAAACTGAGAATTGTTGTTTTGGTCGCAAAAATTGAGTTGTCACTACTTAAGAGGATAATGTAAGGAGCAAGGCTTATAAGAATCTCTCTCTCTCTCTCTCTCTCTCTCTCTCTCTCTCTCTCTCTCTCTCTCTCTCTCTCTCTCTCTCTCTCTCTCTCTCTCTCTCTCTCTCTCTCTCTCTCTCTCTCTCTCTCTCTCTCTCTCTCTCTCTCTCTGTAGTCTCTATACTTTTCTAATTTGTCCTCTTGAGGAGTGAGGCAATTATGCAGCGTTGTGGTGTAATATTTCATTCCTTGAGCGTCTCTGCATTATACCACACCATAGGAGCGGCTGCTAACAGCTTCATGCCAGCAGAGAAGAAGAGAAAGGTGTTGAGAAACGTTAATCAAAGGTGAATGCTGGGGGGATTTCTGTGTTTTGTAGTCCAGTTTCAGTGACCCCTGGAGGTCATTAGGGGTGTCACAATATATCGCAATACAAAAATGCAACAACATGTGTTGTTTAGTTAATCCAAAATAAAAATTACTGTGTGAGACAAAATTCAAGTTTTCAGAGTTTTAGTGTCAGTACTACATGAACCTACTATATATAATGTTGAATAAAATGTATAATAATGCAGTGGGGGAATCTCTTTGGGTCCTGATAATGCCAAATATCTGATGTTACCAGTAAAAAGTCCTACACTATTTTAAATGTATCTAGTCAGTGAAAGAGTGCAAGCATATCCATCTAAAATAATTCTGTTTTCAGCTTCAGAATCATGAATATTGTTATTCTGGTGTCTCTATTGTCCTGTGCAACTAATCGTTACAATCGGGAATGTAATGATTTCCATTACACGAGAGTAGATGTTAAAACTTCATGCTGATTTGTACTCGGCTTTCGCCAAGATAAGCACCAACTAAGACGTTGCTTTACAGTAACCTATGCTTCTCCATCTATTTACGCCTCTTTCCATCTGGTGATGTGAATCTCCTTCTGTCTGGTGTTAATGGCTGCAGTGTATTTGGCGCGTCAGCACACACAACGGCTGCAACCACAGTGCGGTCCCCCCATGACAACCCTCTGGATTGAGCGGAGTAGGGGACATCTCTAGGGTCTTCAAGTGGGCACCTTCCGTCCTCAGTGTTTCGTCGACTAGGCCACGACACCTCAAGAGGGCTCGACAGTGACTCTGGCGTCCCAGAGTCACCCCCCTCCGTCCCCCACTCAACTCAGCCCAGCTTACTGACCTTTACCTCCCTCCTGCTGCTGAGGTTGCTCCTTCCTCGTAGTTCACATGTGACCTACCCATAATCTCTCACAATCTCTCCGCAACCCCACCATACGCGCCAACCTGTTTGACTAAGGCTGTCGAGCCCCACTGCCATCGTTAAAGCAGGTTAAAACGTTAAATAATCGCCAACAAATTTGTTCAATTATAATATATATTATTCACTATATGCAGATCTGTGTTATGCAGAATCAGATATTCTGTGCTTTTGGTTTACTTTATTATATTGGGCAAGTTTTCGAATGTAATGTTTTTATTTTAAAGGGTAACTAAACACTAAAACAACTTTTTTAAGTTAATGATCTGTAAGAATGGAGCTTCATAAATGCTGTTCATTGATTCCAGTAAATGTTTTGACATTTTGGTTTAAAGTGTTTTAATTCTACAATATATGGGGTAAAAACGTCTGAGTGCTGCCCTCTTCAGGTTGAACGGTGGCTACTGCGGTTGAATTTTCCTATTGGATGTTTGCGTTGGTTCGCGACGCAGCGGTTGTTGGTGACGTTGGCAGGTTCCATACAAAGAGATGCATCTCAGGTGCACGTCCCCCTCCTCCGCCCACTTTTCCAGCATTTTTCAAATATTGCCAGTGGGTGGAGTCAGGCTCTGACCAGGGGTTTAGTTACCCTTTAACCCTTTTTGCACATGATGTTTAGCAGAACAGGGAAAATCAACATACTGTGTTATTCAATTTATAATAATTATTGTTAGCTGCAGCCCTTGAACGAATCACATTCTTCTGAAACACACACTTATTAGCATGTTGTTTTTCCAGGTTGTATTATTCCAGATCTACTGGTTTTTCCCAGAGTTCCTGCTGGATAAAGTCATGCGGATCTCAGCTGATCTCTGTTGTCTTTTCTTTGGTCTCACTATTAAACACTGCATGTTTAGGTGTTTTAGGCTTGTTTTGGTTAATGTAACTGAAACTTTTAAGCACTTAACACTTAAGCACTTAAAAAACTTAATGACAGGAAACTTTGGGAAAAGAAATGTAGTAATTTGACTGAAAATGTCAATAATTGGTTCTCAAAGGAAAGTTGTGCTCGTCTTTTCTTCTCTATAGTGTCGTTTATCAGAGTAAAACACTTTCTGGAACAAGATAAAATGTGGGCGGGGCTGGATTGTGTCTGTGGGGAATTGATTGGCTGGTTGGATGGTTGTGGTTTGCTATTGGCTGATCTCATGTGAGTGACAGGTTGCCCAGCCCTCATCATCAGAGAAGAGATGCTGCTGTTATTCTGATTCAAGATTATTGACACCATAATCATGTGCACCGCTAAATCATTTACAATAAACACTGAAATATTATATTAAAACCAAAAATTGTCGTTTGATTTGATGATGACTTTAACACACTCTTCTTCTCTCTTCAGAAATCCGAGGTGGCCGAGCTCCTAAAGATGGTCCGGCTCTGCCTCTCTACGACACCCCGTACGAGGAGAACGGAGGAGATCCCGAGGCTCATCGGTGTTCCCGGGAGAGCCGGCTGCCCCAGGACGACGACAGGCCGCCCGAGGAGTACGACCAGCCCTGGGAGTGGAAGAAAGAGCGCATATCCAAAGCCTTCGCAGGTTCCGCACTTTTCTTTCCGTTCTGTATGAGTGTGTGACTGTGTGTGGGATTTCGCTTTTCCAAAAAGTGGTTTCTTCCTTTAAGTGATTCAAAACACTGAACAGTCACTTTCTCAAATATATCTGGTCTTGTGGCTCGTTCTGCTGGATGTCGGGGAGTTACTAACTAAAAGTGATGCTACTAACTGCATTTGTCTGTGCGCAAACTCTTACACTCTACACTACACTCTTAAAGATAATGGTTCCTCTACACTCTTATAGATAATGGTTCCACTACATTCTTAAAGATAATGGTTCCACTGCACTCTTATAGATAATGGTTCCACTACACTCTTATAGATAATGGTTCCACTACACTCTTAAAGATAATGGTTCCACTACACTCTTATAGATAATGGTTCCACTACACTCTTATAGATAATGGTTCCACTACACTCTTAAAGATAATGGTTCCACTACACTCTTATAGATAATGGTTCCACTATACTCTTATAGATAATGGTTCCACTACACTCTTATAGATAATGGTTCCACTACACTCTTATAGATAATGGTTCCACTACACTCTTATAGATAATGGTTCCACTACACTCTTATAGATAATGGTTCCACTACACTCTTATAGATAATGGTTCCACTACACTCTTAAAGATAATGGTTCCACTACACTCTTATATATAATGGTTCCACTATACTCTTATAGATAATGGTTCCACTACACTCTTATAGATAATGGTTCCACTACACTCTTATAGATAATGGTTCCACTACACTCTTATAGATAATGGTTCCACTACACTCTTATAGATAATGGTTCCACTACACTCTTAAAGATAATGGTTCCACTACACTCTTATAGATAATGGTTCCACTACACTCTTATAGATAATGGTTCCACTACACTCTTATAGATAATGGTTCCACTACACTCTTATAGATAATGGTTCCACTACACTCTTAAAGATAATGGTTCCACTACACTCTTATAGATAATGGTTCCACTACACTCTTATAGATAATGGTTCCACTACACTCTTATAGATAATGGTTCCACTACACTCTTATAGATAATGGTTCCACTACACTCTTATAGATAATGGTTCCACTACACTCTTATAGATAATGGTTCCACTACACTCTTATAGATAATGGTTCCACTACACTCTTATAGATAATGGTTCCACTACACTCTTATAGATAATGGTTCCACTACACTCTTAAAGATAATGGTTCCACTACACTCTTATAGATAATGGTTCCACTACACTTTTATAGATAATGGTTCCACTTCTCTCTTATAGATAATGGTTCCACTACACTCTTATAGATAATGGTTCCACAACACTCTTATAGATAATGGTTCCACTACACTCTTAAAGATAATGGTTCCACTACACTCTTAAAGATAATGGTTCCACTACACTCTTAAAGATAATGGTTCCACTACACTCTTATAGATAATGGTTCCACTACACTATTATAGATAATGGTTCCTCTACACTCTTATAGATAATGGTTCCACTATACTCTTATAGATAATGGTTCCACTACACTCTTATAGATAATGGTTCCACTATACTCTGATAGATAATGGTTCCTCTACACTCTTAAAGATAATGGTTCCACTACACTCTTATAGATAATGGTTCCTCTACACTCTTATAGATAATGGTTCCACTACACTCTTAAAGATAATGGTTCCACTACACTCTTATAGATAATGGTTCCACTACACTCTTATAGATAATGGTTCCACTACACTCTTAAAGATAATGGTTCCACTACACTCTTAAAGATAATGGTTCCACTACACTCTTAAAGATAATGGTTCCACTACACTCTTAAAGATAATGGTTCCACTACACTCTTAAAGATAATGGTTCCACTACACTCTTAAAGATAATGGTTCCACTACACTCTTAAAGATAATGGTTCCACTACACTCTTATAGATAATGGTTCCACTACACTATTATAGATAATGGTTCCTCTACACTCTTATAGATAATGGTTCCACTATACTCTTATAGATAATGGTTCCACTACACTCTTATAGATAATGGTTCCACTATACTCTGATAGATAATGGTTCCTCTACACTCTTAAAGATAATGGTTCCACTACACTCTTATAGATAATGGTTCCACTACACTCTTAAAGATAATGGTTCCACTACACTTCTTATAGATAATGGTTCCACTACACTCTTATAGATAATGGTTTCTACACTCTTATAGATAATGGTTCCACTACACTCTTATAGATAATGGTTCCACTACACTCTTAATAGATAATGGTTCCCTCTACACTCTTAAAGATAATGGTTCCACTACACTCTTATAGATAATGGTTCCACTACACTCTTAAAGATAATGGTTCCACTACACTCTTATAGATAATGGTTCCACTACACTCTTAAAGATAATGGTTCCACTACACTCTTATAGATAATGGTTCTGGAAGAGGGTTTTCACAGCAATGCCTTTAGAGAACTTGAACGAGGTGGTCTCGCCCGATTGAAAACAAACTCTACTGCGGTTTGTTGAAATCTTTTATTTTATATATATATATATATATTGTATTTTTTATATTTTAATAAAAAAAATGTTACTTTTAAATTTTTATTTGATTTTATTATTTTTATTATTCAATTTTACTTATTTAATTTATTTTTTTAATTTTTTAAATTTTATTGCATTGCTTCAGAAAGCAATCCGAATAACTGGAAATGTGTTTGAAAGTGTGACGACAGCTACAGGTAAAGCCTCAATATGCTTGTAGTCGTAAAGCGAACTTGTCAATCATCTTGATGGATGATGCCGAGGAAACTTTGACCAATAAGAGGACAGTTTTACTCACATGTGACTTGCATGAACACATTTTGGTAAGCTTTGATAAAAAATGTTACCTTGTGAAAGCGAACTGAGCCAAGAAGAAAATGGAACATTGTAACAGATTAAGTCCCTGTCCTTCGTTTTGAAAAACAT
>NW_027508808.1:1877500-1897500 GCF_051911475.1 Siphateles boraxobius | reverse complement strand
CACACACACACACACACACACACACACACTCACACACACACACACACACACACACACACACACACACACATACAGACACACTCTCACACACACACACTCACACACCCACACACACATACACACAGACACACACACACACACACACACACACACACACACACACACACACACACACACACACACACACACACACACACACACACACAAACACACACACACACAGACACACACACCCACACACACACATATACAGACACACACACACACACACACACACACAGACACACACACACAAACACACACACAGACACACACGGACACACACACTCAGTCTATCTCTCTCTCTCTCTCTCTCTCTCTCTCTCACACACACACACACACACATGCTTGATGAAGATAAACCCACACACACACACATGCTTGATGAAGATAAACACACACACACACACACATGCTTGATGAGGGTAAATGCCGAGCGAACGCAGAACGTATTGCTGTGAGTGCTTTAGTTATTACTCAGCGCTGCGGCTTATATACATTTCTTTCCAATCAATCTTTGTGTCTGGTCTGAAAAAACTCACAACATTAAACTCTCAGTGTGTGTGTGTGTGTGTGCTGCAGTGCGTTTGATTCACTGCAATGCGTTCAGATCCTGATGTTTATTTCCCGCCGGGGTTATTCATGAACGCGTGCGCTGTGTTATATTCACTCGAGTGTTTATCAGTGAGCCTGATGTGTGTTAGTGTCGGTCACTGCAGGGTTGTGCACTTGTGTGTCTCCTAATTACTCACCTGGTTATCTGCTACCTGCTCTCTCACACACACACACACACACACACACACACACACACACACACACACACACACACACACACACACACACACACACACACACATCAGTACAGCAGACCTGAGAGAGAGATTGATGAGTGTGTGTGTCATTAAAAAATGAGTGTGTGTGTGTGTGTGTGTGTGTGTGTGTGTGTGTGTGTGTGTGTGTGTGTGTGTGTGTGTGTGTGTGTGTGTGTGTGTGTGTGTGTGTGTGTGCGTGTGTGTGTGTGTGTGGCTGATTGTCTATGAAGATAAACCCACAAGGTGAAACCCAAATGCACACAGTGTTTTCTGGAAAGTGTGTGTGTGTGTGTTACATATGGAAGGGCTTTGAAAACCGCAATACCTGCAGTCTCAGAAGAAGAGCTTCTATAAGCTTCACCCTCTGGTGCTCTTCCGTCATGTTTGACCGAAATATTTTACGTAAAATAATGGAAATGATTCTAACAGGTTAAATGGTCCTGAAAAAAACAGTCACACTTGTGCTCCTCGCGGCAAAAAACGAGCGCATTGTAAATGAATGAGACGAAGTTCCTCTAGTGGAAGCGTTTGGTACTGCAGCCGCACACACTCTCACTGAACGCTCATTTACTGACATATCAACCTCACACTTGATAGATTTATGGCTTTGATTTTCTTGCAGTTGTAGAGTAAAACGTGATTTTGAAAATATATATTTCATATAAAAATTTTAAATCGTATTTTTGTGCATTTTTCATAACAATAAATGTAAAATTCTTTAACTTTTTTCACCCCAGTAATAATCTGCAAAGTGTCGTCTTTGAAAAGATATCAATGCTCTAAAGCATTCAATATTTTCCACAGTTTAAGTTGGAAATTTATTTCCAGGGCTATGCTCAAAAAGTGAATACATGGATTATAAATACAGCGTAAATATAACTTAGTACCATAAAAATACAAAATATTTAATAAAAACATTATCGAACTAAAATAAGGTACAATAATTTCATTGAAATAAAATAAAATAAGAGCACCAGTTTCTTCAGGCACTTCACAACCTTTCAGGGGTTCCATCATGTGATCATTTTATCGATTTAGTTTTAACTCATTTTAAATGATTAGCTTTACATTTTATGAATAAAACAGCTCATAAACATTCTTTATCACTAAAACAAATTTAAATAAGCCATGAGTTTACAAATATAGTGAGTTTTGACAAAACATGACTTTTATTTACATTCATCCACAAATTAAAAATGAGGAACATAAGCAATGTGTCAAAAGACCAACGATATTCGTAATAAACAACGCCAGGTTTATTAGACAACTTGCCAAACTAGAGAAGAGGAGAAATGCAATTTTTGTTTGTATCTCAAGGGCCAACAAATATAATGACCCAATTTTTTAAATATAAAGGCTGCTGTTTATTTTCATGTGTAAAAAAAAAAATCATACTGTGTTTTCTGCACACTACTAGAGTAATGTAGCATCCCGGTTGTCTAATAAATCGGACATCGTATATTATGAATACCGTGGGATCTTTGACTAACTGCTTTTGTTCCTCTTTTGGAAGTCGTTTGGGATAAATGTAAAGTAAAAAGGTCAAAATCTGAAACTGTTCACTTTTCTTTTAGACATTTTCTTCCCTCTAATATTGTCTGCGAACACCCGATCAGACAGCAACTGGATCTATGTGAACATAACCATATATGTAAGCGCTTTATAGTGTGTGAACGCAGCCAAAGACTGTATTCTGTGCTCGCGATCTGTCACATGTTATTAATACAGTAAAAATATGCAATTCTGTCAAACGCCTCAGTCTCACACACTCCTCTTGTCTGAGTCTGACCTCAGTCTGATTCTCATGCTGCTGCTGTGGTGTGATAACAGTCATCTGTCATGAATCACACACACACACACACACACACACACACACACACACACTCCCCACACACACGACCTCATGGTGCTTTCTTGGAGCTCAAAGGTGCCACTTCAGAGACAGAAATGCCAGAGGGCTCATCTTCTCTCACACACATACACACACATACACACCTGTGAACAGATTCATGACACATTCTTAAGAAAAAAAATAACTGCTATTTATGAATCATGTTATATATATTTTATTCCCAAAAAAATATTATTATCTTTTCTTAGGATTGTTCTTAAAGTCACCACGAAATCAAAATGGACAATTCCTGTATTTTTTTATTAAATACTGCCGTGTTTATTGTAAATGATTTATCGGTGCACATGATTATGGTGTTAATAATCTTGAATCAGAATAACAGCAGCATCTCTTCTCTTCTCTGATGATGTGGGCGGGGCTATAACCTGTCACTCACATGAGATCAACCAATAGCAAACCACAACCATCCAACCAGCCAATCAATTCCCCACAGACACAATCAAGCCCCGCCCACATTTGATCTTGTTCCAAAAGCGTTTCAGTCGATATACGACACAATAGAGGAGAGAAGACGAGCACAACTTCCCTTTGAGAACCAATTATTGACATTTTCAGTCAAATTCCTGCATTTCGTTTTCCAAAGTTTCCTGTCATTAAACTACAGGGTGCGGATTTCAGACAGTTTCATTATAGGCTACATTATTCTAGCCAAACGTTATTCTACGACCAAACGTTAGTGTTTTTACCCGTTCATATTAGTTTGCTATGTGGCTCAGAGGAACTCACGCTTGTTTAACATGGGTCCCGATCACAGCTAGTCAGCTTCAGTCACTAAACAGAGGTGATTACTATAAACCTGAGATCAGTCGCATTCACGCTTACACAATCAGAGATACTTCGATATAGCCCTGCTATTGCATGCACTTGAAATTAAAGTAACGTTTACTTCAGCAGAGGTATGGCCACTACTATAGATATAAGTTGATCAACATTACTCCTCTTATAATAGCTTTGAATTGGCCATGCCGTGGTTTCCCATGTACACTTATCTAAAGTAACATTACATTAAAAAAGAGGTAAGACACACCCAGATTTAGGTTTGTCAAGCAGCATTTTTGCTGTTCTAAACGGAAATTCACTTCTTGTCTTTGCAAAACACGTAAACTTGAATTAGTGCCAAATATTAGTTGTCACTAATCTGACGCAAAACTTGCGAAAACATACGAATCCGTTTAATCTACTTGGGAAAACAATTTCAGAGTCAATCGGAATAAAATCATATATAACAATTTATTATGTCAGGAAAATGTATCATGCCAATTACATAATCAGTTCAAAGATAATCAATACAATAACATTAAATGCTCAGAGATAAAGAGTAAAAGATGTAGGTTAAACCCGACATTTTGACCTGAGTTACAGAATCGCACTGAGCCTCTTGTTGCATTTCTTTATATAGACAGAAACTTCTTTTACATGTAAACATTTGCTAACAATGGGAATTTGAATAGAGTTTACACCTTCTGAGAGCTGGAGACCATTTGCCTGGAAGACACACACTCCTCTGTGTGAGAATTATCTCTAAACTCTTAAATATCTTATTGTAGTCAGCCTCAGTGTGTGTGGGTGAAGGAAGAAGAAGACAGGGTCGGCGAATTTGCCACTCGCACTTTATTCAGAAATATTTCTGAATAAATTTATTTCCACTCCGTGCATAAACTCTGCTGGTATCTGCTGCGGGTCGCGTGCGAGTCCCAAGCCCTTCTCTCTCCCCGCTCTCTCATTCCTGGCAGCTTATATGCGGTCTCCCACCAATCACTGCAATCAGACACAGGTGTTCATCATCTGCACTTGACCAACTTACTCACCGCACAGCTCGCTGACTCGTCTCTCGCTACAGACTTCGCGAGACCACGCCCCCCTCGCCACACTTATTATCTTTTGTTTTACTTCTTTGGGAATGAGACATTTGTACCAGTCGCACTGAGACATTTCAAATGATACCAAACATGTATAATACTGAATGATAATTATTCCCAATAAACCATATGGATTGGTGGGTGAATATCTGGTGATCTCAGCTTGAGAGAGAGAGAGAGCATGGGGAGGTGACTGACTCTTGTTAATGTTAATTTCGAGAAAGGTCCTTCTCTGGGAGTGCTCGTTCCTCAACCGGACTGCCCCGCATTTTATAATTTACTTACAAGACCAAAGAAAAGACAACCGAGCTCGGCTGAGATCCACATGACTCTGTCCAGTAGCAACATTGATAAACGGCACAACAGGGAAGAAAAGATTAGAGCAACTTCCCTTTTATGTCGAGTCTAAGAAGATTTCAGTGAATCTGTATCTCTCCTATCAGACGCATCCAGCAGTGTGAGGAAATCTGCTCCCTCACACACTATCTGAACATTTATCATCTTATTTATCACAGATGGCAGCGCTGAAATGCCACAGAAACTGCGCTGAGCTTTTTAAAAAGGTGCTTGACTTTTCTAATTGCGCCCGAGGCGTAGGCAACACACTTTACCGCATTTCCACAGCTATACCTACTGTATAATTACCGCACACCCCCAAGATTTAAATATGCATACAATTTGCCAGCAGTGTTAACCAGAAGCCGATCGAGAGACTCTTTAAGAAGTCGCTTTTAGCTTGAAGTGAGTCTGAAAGACTGATCCTGTAGAGGATTGAGGATGTTATTGAGTCAGTGTATCATCTATACTGAGGCTCAATGATGTTTCTGAGAGTTTCAGACACTGTCAGATATTATTAACACTAACTTGTGTCGTCTAAACGCTCCAGTACATCGGCCCTGAGAGTTTAATATTTCATATTGGATTTGTCTTATCGTGGAATCTGTTCATCTTGCCTGAAGCTGATCGAGTCTAAATGGCCTTTTTTCTGTCTTGATGCCTTAATTAGGTCTCGATGATGAAAGTGTGAAATGAAATCAATCCGTTGTGCTGTTTTACAGAGTGAAGCGACCCGACAGCGTCTCGGCTGGAACACCAGATAAACCCTGAGTTCTGCCCAGGGGGATTGTGGGAAATTGAGGCTGGTTTTTTTGCACACTGTTCCGCCAATTTTGGTGGCGGTTCAAGGAAAGGACAGGGAATACACACACACTGCGTGTTATACACACACACACACAAACAGACATCAACTCAGAGCCGTGGCATACTGTGAGCTCAGCCAAAGTTCAAAGCTGTCACTGACTGTGTGTGTGTGTGTGTGTGTGTGTGTGTGTGTGTGTGTGTGTGTGTGTGTGTGTGTGTGTGTGTGTGTGTGTGTGTGTGTGTGTGTGTGTGTGTGTGTGTGTGTGTGTGTCATGCATGAATATTAATCTGAAGCTGGTGCTTGTAATATTGCAGCACTTGTATTAAATTGGCTATTATTTGGTGACAGCGGGTTGCTTGAGAAACTCAATCGTTGTAATTTGGTAAAATGAGCTGTGAGAGAGCGTGTAGAAGTGTGTCTATCAAAGGAGCAGTGTGTAATCGGTGTTGTAATTGGTGTTGTTGCACCTTTGCGATCATAAAATAATTTCTTTTTGAGACTAACGGCAAAACGGGATTGATGCTCTCGAATCCCACTGTTCCTGCTTCACGTTTCTAATGTTTTTTTTTTTACGTTTAAAACTCAGATTTCTTTTTGTCTCTAAAATAAATAAATAAAATAATAAATATGAATTGAAGGGTTTCTATTAGGGCTGTTGATTTAACATGTTTATTTAATTAAAATCCCCCTGTAGTCTATACCTCACAATATAGTCTCGGCTTCAGGGTTTGACATACAGTACAAGCCAAAATTGTTACCAGATCCTTGAAATGAGCAAAGTGTGAAAACACCCTGAAAAAAAGACAAAACATCCCGTTCCTCTAGAGCTCCTGTTTACCAACACAGTTATTTAGCATGAGGGATTTTGCCAAGGCTGTAAAACGCACTAATCCTCACAATATACTGCATTACCGCAGGGCCAGCGCTTTTCAAAAGACACCAGCAAATGCTTTCTGGCTTAACGCAAGAAGCATTACAGCCTCTAAACTGAGTTCACCTTCAGCTGAGAAACACAATTCATCTTATCTGGGTGTCAGCGAAAGTGTGCGACCTGTGAGAATCCACTTCTCCTACAGGGACGCGAGACGAAGCTTCCCTCTCCCAAAACAATTACACACTAATCTGCAGCAGCGAATGAGAATTAGCTCTTTAATCAGGCTTCTGGCAGGCCTTCACTTCACCCGCCGTGAGGAAGTTATTATATTATCTGTCAGAGAGACTGGCCTCGCGTTCACTCGCTGGATCGGGACAATTCAGCGGAAACCAGCGGATAATGGCGGCTCTGTCAACTGACATCATATCACGCCGTTGGTGAACAATGCTAATCTGCTATTCTGCTGGCTCGAGATCCTCTTCTATTATCCTTCATCTGTCTTTAGTGTGTAATGTTGCTGTTTGAGCATGAAAAAGGTTTCAAAGTCCCTCCAGCGGGAGTTATTCTCCATATTAGAGATGCACCGTTATGAAAATTGTGGCCGATAGCGATAATTCTTTGTATTTGAAAGGCGATAACCGATATATTTGTCGATAAATCTAAATCAAAATTTTTAACATAATTTTTGAGAGCCTGGTTAAAAAGCAAATATCTGACCATTAAAAGCCATGTCCCAAGCACACAATTATAATGATGTTCTCATTATTCTTTTATGTAGCCTATATGACAGATATGAGCTGCATTGAACCTTATTTTCCTTTTTTCAAGTGATTTCAATCATATCTCAAGCAAATCAAAACAATCATGATGAACAGTGCGCATCTGAATTTTCTCAGGTGAAGGAAATAATACATTCTTTTTCAACTTTAATATATCAACCAAAATTTCATACCGTGCCGATAACGATAACATTAAAAATAAACATATATCAGCCGATACCGATATGGTGGCCGATATATCATGCATCCCTAATTTAAATTATTAATGCGCAGAATAAAGGGTTGAGTTAATTTGAAGTTTGGTAAAACTGGCGGTAATGGTATATTTCCCAAACACACCCAGTCACAACACACTGCTCCAGCCAACGAATCAGAGCACAGCGTGGTTTTCAGAAGGAGGGGCTTCATAGAGACAGGAAGTAATCAGGGGTGTGTTTCCTGTACAACACCGTAACTCGCTGCTTCACTACTATAGTACGACTCATCGTTGAAGAAATCAGCTAGCTAGTCACGACTGTTTCCCGAAACCATATTGTCGCAAATTGGTCGTTCAGCCACGTTGGTTAATGAAATCACGAACTTGGTGGAGTAATAACATCTTATAATGAATCATTTGAGATTGAATTAATGCTAGATGTTTTGCTATAAATTACGCACATGGCATCTGAGGACTATTTCTCATTTTGCTTAATTTCAATCATAGGCTTGTTCTCGCGCACACACATGCGCACTCTTCAAAAACGACGCTTTAAATCTCTCGACAAACTAAAAGACGTAAATGACATGTGTATGCTTTCTAAATAAAAGACACCAGATTGTACTGAATATCAGCTTGCTTAGTTTGCTCAAGATAATGATTTATTGAGTCCACATGTCATGTAAACTAGAGACTCTGCTTCTAAACACAGGTGGAGATCTGTCGCTCAAACACACAACTGTGCGATGCTGTTTGCGAATGTTCGTTGGAACGATGGTTTCTAACACCGACTCGTTGAATTATGATGAATGATGATAACGACAGAACCTGCGACCATAGTTGTCTAACGATGCTTTTGGGAAAACAGAGCGTTACTGACAGACTGGGAAGAGAGGAGCCGCAACAATGGAGAATATGAGGAAAATAATCAACATTCAAGCAGGAAAACGTGTTCTAGTAGAGCCTGAAACAACATCCGGCATTATAGGTCCTCCTCAATGTTTTATTTCTCTCTCCTAGAAGTTGGCTAAATGATTCCCCTCTGGAGTCAAAGACAAGGGCGAGTTCATAACCGAGAGCTTGAGTGCGTTAATCGTCTCGTAAAGCCTGACAGCCGGTCAACAAACCACCAGCTTTATTTTGGATGCACTGGCAGTTTCAGTCGTTCTCCTGTCAAGCGCTGAGAGCAGCCGATGCCAAGTGAATCGCAAGTGTGTTTGCTCTGAGTTTCAGCCGTGCGTTCGCATCCTTTCGGTCGGTGTGTGTGTGTGTGTGTCTGGTGTTTGTTTGGGATTGTGTGTCTGTTTCTGTCAGCGCACCGACAGGGACAAGATGCATGGAAAGCAAAATAAAGGGATTTGTTCCTTGTTTTATTAATAAAGAGCCGCAGCTCGGGGTTGAAGTGACAGCGACGTCTCATTTATTCCACAACAAACTCCCGGTGCGCATCGACTCTGTCGTGTTTTTAATTAACTGGTGCAGCGAAGCACAGAACTGCACAGAACTGGTCACTGTGAAGAGTCAAGAAACTGCACTAATAAACTCTGTCAAATTTTCCAAATGATTTCATAAACAGTTTTTATCTCCTAAAAGAAAGAAGCGATTCTGAACTGAAACGAGTCGTCAGTAATTCAGTCTCACTTGCTGCTGTAGGTTTGTAACTCATTTGCATAATGCCAGCCTGTAGTCCTGATTGGCTGGGCAGCGTCTCGTAGCTCCGCCCTCAAACACTGTAGTGTATCAGAGACTGGAAGAGTTTGGTTCGTGTTGTTCGTGTGGAGAAGACGCTGTTTTCTGAGATTGATACGGTAAAACCCACGCCATCGTTACTGTTCGTATCACTGTGATCAAGAGCTGAGATTAAGATATGATAATGAGCGTTTGCTTTCTGACCAATCACAGCAGAGCAGCTCTCAGAGAGGCGGAGCTTAGAGAGACTGAATCCTCGATCGAAGCGTTTCAGACACTGAGAGAAAAGAGCTGAATATTATGAGAAATTCTTTGTTTTTATGACCTTGAATGCATGTGAACCTGTTGTAGGAGAGCTGTTAAACAATATTAAGAACCTTTAAAATAGCATAATTGGGGCACTTTAATAAATTGGTATGACATATCTAGCTCTATTCATGCACTCTCTGTTATGATATGGATCCGCTTCTCCTGTAAACGAGTGGGACGTTCCCGGGAATAGATTTGCTGTCACTGGATGGCTGCACTTGGACAAGATTACGTCCAGGAAAGATGCATTAATAGAGAGAGAAAGAGAAAAGTGCATTTGCTTTACACCGTTTATTGTCTTTGAATAACACACTAGACAAGATCTGACACGTCTGTAATGAACGCAGCGTATGGAGGTGCTACTGTGTGTGTGTGTGTGTGTGTGTGTGTGTGTGTGTGTGTGTGTGTGTGTGTGTGTGTGTGTGTGTGTGTGTGTGTGACAGAAGCAGAGACCTGAACGCACTGCATTGCTGCTGTTTGTTTCCTTTCCTGTTTCCGTTTCCAAGTCTGTCTGTTTTTCCCTGCTGAGCTGATCCTGCTTCACTGACGCTCCTCTCCTCTTTTCTCCTCTGTTCTCCTCTTTTCTCCTCTGTTCCTCTGGTTCTCTGCAGTGGAGATTAAGGTGATAAAGGACCTGCCGTGGCCTCCTCCGGTCGGGCAGCTCAACACCAGTCCTCCTGTAATGGAGTTGGTGGAGTCTCCGTCGTCTCCGGGTCTCCGAGAGACAGCGAACGCCTGTGACCAGCACACGAACGGTGGGTCCGACCCTCGACCCTTGACCTCCGACCCGCTCATTATCACTGTCCTTCACGAGACACACACGGAGACACTGAATTTCTGAAGAGATCTTAGTGTCTCAAGCTTTGTATCTCACATGCGAATGTGACTTTATTTCTCATAATTGCTCATTTATTTCGCTGAAATTTGACTTTGTATCTCACAATGTCACTTTAAATTTCACAAAGTTACTTTATTTTACAACCTTGCTTTTGTTTTTTAAAGTTTCCTAATGTTGTTGTGGAGTCTCCTACAACAGGTGTACATGCATCAAAGGTCAAAAAACTTTATTTTCTCATAAGTTACATTTGCACATCACCACATTTTCAATGGTTCTCAAACGACTCATCAAATGAATCAATCTCTCTAAATCCCTCCTTTCCATGAGCTACTCAGCTCTGATTGGCCAGACGGCTTAGTCTGTTATGATTGGTCTTCTCTGCTCTGATGGGCCAGACAGCTCAGTCTGTTGTTATTGGTCTACCGCGTACAGCGTTCAAGTCGAAAACAAAAATGCGCATTACCACATCAATGCGAGCGCGAGTCCGATGATGAAGAACTAGTTATTCAACCCGAACCTCCATCACAAGCACGACTCGATCAGGACTCAGTGTTTCTCAGTGATACGCTACTCAGTTTGAGGCACATTATGAGATGTTGCAACTGTAATTCCTCACCATCAGCATTGACAAGTGCATGTCCATCAACAAACCGATTATTTCACTTGTACTTATTTAATTACCGAGTGTTTTTCTAATTTATTGCGGTGAACATGTGGAAACTGTATCAATGACAGTGCATACATTAGCCGAGCTCTAGCGTGAATGACTTATGTAACATAAACGTTGGCAAAACAAATCTTGCTCCATGCTAAATCTTTCCTCAAAGTAGTGAGAACGACTGACAATCTGCATTAATAGACACAGTTTTAGGTAATAGTGGCCCACAACTGATTAGCAGAAGTATTAATAAATTGAGTTAACCAGTTTAGCAAGAGACCTACACAATATAAAACTCAAAACTAAGTTGAACACCATCTTTCATTAGCAAACGGTTTGCAAATCCTGCATTGAACTCCGAGATTTGAGAAGCAGTCATCAGTAAAATACAGGGAACACAGCAAAAGTGTTAGATTATACTGTTGTGGTAAAGATGAACTTTAACCACTGATTCTTCACATGCTCGTCCTTGGGCAGTGAAAAAAAAAAGTTTTCCCTGGTGTCTGCGCGCGCAAAAAGTGGGCGGGGAATGCTAATGTTTCGTCTTGACGTCATAACGGAACGGCTTATGACTCGTTTGAAGCGATTCATTTCATTGACTCAGAGTCGACTCTTACTTTGAAAAACAATAACTTTATACGCGGTGCACTTTCAGGTTTAAAACTTTACAGGATGTTTTCATTCTTTTACAGCTATGTTACAAACTACATGAAAGGTAATTTTCAAAAATCCATAATAGGGGCACTTTAAAACTCCCACGATTACTTAAACTTTTTTATTATAAAAAAAATACATATATATATATATATATATATATATATATATATATATATATATATTTAATTCCGAGCCAGAAATGGACTGCCAAATAAACCTGATTATATTAGTAGATTAAAATGACTATTATTTAAATAATACTTAAAGTCCCCCTGTAGTCAATAATTTTATCCCCTAAAACTCATCTTTTGATCACCAGAATTACATCTTCATGTCTTAAAAATATCTGAATGTAACTCGACACCCTTGCCTCATTTAGTATACTGGGTTCTATGAATATGCAAATGAGCCCCGCCTCCACTCACTCACTCAGCTCAGAGATACACTCGTTGACGATCACACGTTGATATGATTGGTTACAAGGTAGTTTGTGACGTCAGAAACACCAGCGATTTCAAACCGTGTTTTTGAGACTGTCTTTGGTTTTTACTGACAGAGATTTCATGCTCATGAAAGCCTGAAAATATCAGTGAATTTTGAAATGTTGATTTCTAGGACTGTAGAACTCCTAATTTTTGGGTTACTTTTACTCTAAAAAGTGTAAAAATGCAAAAAGCTTTTACAAATGCAATCCGGTACACAGCAACAATTGGAAAAGCCATAAAAAATTCATTCATTTATTCAAATTTTTTTTGCCTCCAAATCATTAATTAATTTCATAATGAAACATGAACATTATGAAATTGAAGCCAGTCGTACTGTTTTTGAAGTAAGTCGTACTGTTTTTATCCACTTTTAACTTTAATATTCGGTATGTACACAATTACAGCAGCAGAAATCTCTGTCTATATATTTCCTGAGAACTTCAACACTATTGTTATCCCATGTCTTCTGCAACTGAAGCCAAAGGCGTTCCTTTGAATGTACAGTAGACCTGTCCAGTTTATTTCCCGACTCGCCCCAGATGTTCTCGATGTAGGTGTTTACGTTGACGGGCCAGTCCATCATTTTAAAGTTTCTGCAGATTCCTCCGGCAATATATAGAAGAATGTTTAGGGTCATTGTCCTCTTGGAAAATAACAACTGAAATCTTAAATATGCCAAGTGTTCTAATAATTTTGGCCACCACTACACACACTTTCTGCCACATCTGAAGAGCTTTTCAACACATGAAGCACATATGCTAAAATAAAGTTAATGAACTGCGGTCAGAATCGATTGTCTTTCTGCCGAAAGCATCCAAATGAAACATTTGCTTCCAGAAAACGTACTCGGTTACATACGTAACCTCGGTTCTCTCTAGAAGAGGGAACAAGTATTGCGTAAGTTGCTTATGCTACGGGTAAAGTCATCTTTTCTCGAGATATTGAAGCCAAAAAATTATCCTAATTTTTCCATTTATTGTCAACGCACTGCAGCAGCTAGCAGACCTAGAGCAGGCAGTCTTGGGCCCGTGCCTTTTACGCGTCACAGCCCGCCAAAAGGGGTGTGGTTTAGCGTATAAAAGTCAGGCTCGGTAGACAGGCTCACTGGTTTTCATCGACTGAAGCAAAAATCGCTCGTGGGGCCTGCACGGTCGGGTTACGCAATACTCGTTACCTCTTCTAGAGAGAACCGAGGTTATGTACTGTATGTAACCGAGTACGTTCTCTTATGAGAGGTTCTCTCGTATTGCGTAAGTTGCTTACGCTACTGGAACCCATTGTCAACGCCGTGCGCACCAAGCATCCAATTCATGAGTCCTAGGGAATCCCGGGGAACATAGATAAGTGGGAAACAGGCGGCCAGCAGCGCGGGCCAGCACATGTTCATAAGCACATATATAGGGCATACAGAGCGGTGTTGCCGGTCTATATAAACAATCACCATACAGTGCAGCTCAACCAGGAGAGTAGTCTGGTCACATGAGAGTAGTCTGCGTACGATCAGATCTGGGCAGAACATATACACCACTCATACTAACAGAAGTCTAGCCTGCAGGGCGGGAACTTCCAGGTTATAAAACCTAACAAATGTAGACGGGGAGGCCCAGCCTGCCGCGTCACAAATATCGTGGATGTAAACCCGCTGAACCAAGCCCACAACGAGGCCACGCCTCTGGTGGAATGAGCCCTGACGCCCAACGGGCATTGCAGACCTTTAGACACATAAGCGGATGCAATACCATCCACTATCCATCTGGACAGGCTCTGTTTCGAGGCAGCGAGACCCTTGGTGCGCCCACCGTTCGAGACAAAGAGCTGTTCCGAACGCCTGAAAGAGGTGGAGCGCGTAATGTAAGCCCTCAGTGCCCTAACGGGGCAAAGGAGACTTTAGCCCCTTTGCACAGCAGTTTGGCCATTTCTGCACCGAGTAGATGCGCTACATCCGCTCTCACTTTCGTCTCGGTCCGTGCTCGAAAGCGAGGGGGCGGCGAGCGAACTGTAGTGAATAGCCCTGTCTTATTGTGCTTAGCACCCACTCTGATATCCCTGGAATCAGTCCCTCGGCGCTCGAATACGGCGGCTCACTGAAAGTGGTAGCTGGCTGCTTCATATGTGACGTCCCGATTGCTTTGAATGGGGAACATTTTGTGATCACTTTGTGATGCGCGAGCGGCGCCTGGGGCGAGTGTTTGTTAGTAAGCGTGAGCGCTCGTGAGCGGGCACATAACTTACATTCATAACCTGACCGATATGAGGCTGCTTTGGCTGTGCAACAGAGCGGGCAGATAGTAGGCGTGGGCACGTAGTTGTGGGCACGTTTCCTACATCTAACACTCGAGAGCCATTCGCCAGCTTTAGGAGAGTGGGCTCTCTGAGAGCGAGAGACGCCGGTATAGTGCTTGTGTGTAGGGGTGAACACTGAGATGTGGGCACCTTTTCTACACTTAGAGCACCACGGCGAGAGCCGGATAACCAGATGTTACACTCTTGAGATTTTGCAGGTGAGCGGGTTGCATTACCGGCACATTGTCTGTCGAAAACACCGCTGCAGTAGCCTTTGTAGCCTTCCCGGATCGAGGAGGAGGCGGAGTGATGATAACTCGACCACTCCTAGCTGTCCGATACCAGGATGGAACAGCTGTCTTTGACCTCAGGCTTTGATGGTCTCTGTGAACGGCGCTTCTTCTTGCACGGTCCAGAGGGCGGAGTGACAGCTTCCACATTGAAGGCCTCAAGTTGAGCCCGCAGGGTCGACAGCGGAAGCGCTTCACAGTGCACGCAGCCTCCGAATCAAGTTTTGCGTGGTCTGGGCCCAGGCAGAGAGTGCAGATCACATGGCGGTCTCCTGCGCTGAGCGGGGCTCTACACGAGCCACAGGAAATGCAAGGCATTTTGAGAAAAACGCCTCACCCTCTTTTAGAGTCAGTGTTGCGGCGGCGAACACCCACAGAATGCAAAGCACTAAAAGGATACTTGTCGCCGGATAGCGTAGCAGGCACGGAAGGCTGAAGGTGGCGAAGACGACCGGCTTCCTCAGGCTCTTTCCTCTGCGTGCTGGTCGCTGGTTTCGACAGCGGCTTCTCTCAGAGTCCAGCGATGCGAAGAGCTTCGCTGAAGAGATGAAAATCAGTGAGCCTGCCTACCGAGCCTGACTTTTATACGCTAAACCACACCCCTTTTGGCGGGCCTTGACGCGTAGAGTCATTGGACGTGTCGTCACGCGCGAGGCTCAGTGGTAAGCTGCTGAAGTTGCCGCAGGGCAGCCAATGAGCACGCAAGACTGCCTGCTCTAGGTCTGCTAGCTGCTGCACTGCGTTGACAGTAAATGGAAAAATTAGGATAATTTTTGGGCTTCAATAAATCGAGAAAAGATGACTTTACCCATAACGTAAGCAACTTACGCAATACGAGAGAACTTCTCGTAAGAGAACCACCGACGGCTCGAGTCCAGCTTTCCTGAAAACACGTCGATCTTATAGATCCAGATCTGACACTCAAAAACAGCCACTTCTGAGACAGTTAGTGCTTCAATTCAGTTTACCACCTGTGTGTGCGTGCGTGCGTGTGTGCGTTTGCGCGTGTGTGTGCGTGCGTGCGTGTGTGTAACCCACTCACCACGTTCCCATTTCATCATTGGACAGGGACGTGTGGAGAAACCATTGTTCCCTGGAGATTACAGATGTTCAGATCCTCAGGAATACAGATCAGAATATCAGATAACTAGAATTCATGTTTCCATTTCAGACTTCTGGAAGGCTTACGCTCACTTGATCTGTGTGTGTATCAGAGTGCCACAATAAAACCAAAAAAATGCTTAAAAGTGGTATTGCGTGTCACTCTTGAACTCGCTCCTAATCCAGATTTATGTGTGAGACGAGAAGGTTTTCTGGCACTGGTGTGTGTGTGTGTGTGTGTGTGTGTCTGTGTCCGTGTGTGTGTGTGTGTGTGTGTGTGTGTGTGTGTGTGTGTGTGTGTGTGTGTGGGTGTGGATTTAAGCACATCGGGCGGCTGTAAATCAACCTGGATTGATCCGGGTTTTCCTCCGGAGATTAACCGTAAAATGATTCCGTCACTCCAGTTCCTCACAGGAATAAACCGGTTAAAGGGTCGTTTCGGGGAATTCAATGGGAGCGCTGGTTTATGGATGTGCCGAAGCTCAAATTCACATCT
Source organism: Siphateles boraxobius (assembly GCF_051911475.1). NCBI lineage: Eukaryota > Metazoa > Chordata > Actinopteri > Cypriniformes > Leuciscidae > Siphateles > Siphateles boraxobius. The sequence goes on along the minus strand of NW_027508808.1, from coordinate 1,881,082 downwards.
AGAAACTATTAAAAACATTTCAAGTGCTGCTTTAAAGATAAACAGAGTCTCTTTTATTGTCAAATCTAAACACATATAGTCAAACCAAAGATTATTCAGACACCAGATATCATTTTTGATATTGTTTCACTAGTGTGTGCAGGACACTATAGTTCATTTATGTGAGTGAGGAGAGCAAAATACAGTAAACTGTGACATATTATACACACAACTTCTTCATACAGCGACTACCAGTGAAATATGAGACCGAAAATGATTGGGACACTTTGAGCTGATCATGTTTTGCTGAAGTGTTTTTTCTTTAATAACTAATGCAGATTTTTACACCACAGACTGAACAACATGAAGCATTGCTTGGTAACTGGTTGAGCTAAACTGGTATTATCTAATTGTGTAGTTAAATTTAACAGCTGACAGATATTCAACATAATTCATGTGTGAGAGTCTAACAGAAGTGTGTGAAATATCAACTGAGTTCTGGTCATATTTTATTACCATTTTCTAAACTACAGCAAATAAACTGTGATAATGTGAGGAATGTTGAAGGTATTTCTAAACGTCTCGAGTCTGTAAAGCACCAGCTGACCTCACTGATCAACTAGCCATTACTAGTCGACGTTCATTGTTCTGAGCTTGACAAGCTGTCTCCCCAATCTGACGAGATTTTAATTTTTCCGTGCTACTCGATGGGCCACAAATCAAATTTGCATATAAATATCGGCAAACTCTTTTGTTTGCACCAAGAAAAGCGGGAGCCTTTTGTCTTCGGCTCTGAATTAATTGTTGCAGCTTTCCGGTCCTTTCTTTCAGGCTTGTGTCTCTGTAGAATATGAAATAATATAATTAAAATATATCTAGATTTCATTATGTGCGCGTGACTGAGGAATAAGCCCATGGAGGCCTGCTTTTCTTCGGCCTGTGACACACATCGCCTGCACTGAACACACACCCGGGGTTATAAAGGACAGGAACAAAAGACGAGTGTGTAAGTGTGTAAGTGTTCTGTGACGAACAGCTGATATCAAATACATGTTATTTTATTGCACGTTTAGCCGAGCAGGATTGACTCGTTGAATGATGTCTGACGTTCGTATGCGTTCAGAATATAATCATGACGGAAGAAATCATTATGTTCCCGCTGAGCCTCATGCACTTCCATTAGTCAATTAGTAAATGAGAATTAATTAGCAGATTTAATTAGCAAATGCATTCAGAAGAAGATCTCATTGTGTGTTTAGTGTCCGTATGCGTCGTCTGTTGTGTGTGTGTTTTCAAGACAACACAGCGTTTAATGTTTTTATTCATCAAAAGCTTCTCAGAATTATGTTTTAGGAAACAGGAAATTATGTAATAATTATGTAATAACATCTGCCGCACAAACAAATGCAAGTTTTGTGTTTTTTATAATGTTTATTATTATGATTATTAATATAATTAGTAAAATGTATTATTATTAATTCATATTTCATATAAACAATAATATTTAATTTTTATTTGTTATTAATTGTCATCAATGTACCTGTTGATGTTCTTAAATACTACTAATAATAATATTAATAATAATTGGCCATAAAAATGTTTATTTATAATAATAGTTATAACAAATATAGTTGTTGATGTTTGTACTAACATTAATAATAATAATAATTATTATTATTATTTAAATAATACTTAATGTGTTTATTACTGACAGGGATTTCATGGTCATGGAAATATCAGGGAATTTATTTTCAGGGAATAAAATCACAATAGTTTATTTGTGTTTGCTCTAAAATAATGAATACAATTCAAGCAATTGAAGAAGTGAAGGAAAAGTCATGGAAAATGCTTAGTCAAAAGATGTGGAACCTGGTTTATATATAAAAAATAAATAAATGCAATTTAAACTTGTACGATTGTATTTCTACAGCGGTATAAGAGTCACAGTCCTTCAAGATGTTGTTGTTCATCTTTGATTTAGATCATCTACTATGTCAAAGCGTTCATACAGACACACTGTGATGATTGACAGGTCGCATCTGTCCGCATCATTCCTCCAGTCTCCGATCCTTATTCCCATTAAAGCCGGATGTTTGAGTTTTCTTATCTCTGCACGTCTGTGATAAACTCGTTCCTTCACTCGTCCGTCAAGCTCTTGATCTGATCGAGGGATCGCATTACCTTTTTCTTTCTGCAGTCTCATTCTTTACTTCAGGGTCATTGTGGAGATTTTGGTTAGAAGTGACAAACTTTGTTTGATATATGTTCATAAATCGGCTTTAGACCTTATATATTTATCTTTACTCTCTAGAATGATGAGATGAGTCTGTTTGTCCATATATAATAATACAAATACAGGGATTTAATAGCTGTATTTTTGTTTTAGTGGGCATCAACCCTAACCCTTCTCTAACTCGCCAAAATAAAAGTTTAATTTAACTTGAAGAAATTGTGACAGATTTTATACACTAGAATGCACTTTTCAAAGTAAAATTATAACAAAAGTAATACAATTTATTAGAACATTATTTTTAATAAATGTTAAAAAAATCAAGAAAAATAAGAAATGAAGTGTTCAAAGTTCATTTGATTACATATTCAAATATGAATTACATTTATTAGGTTTGAGTTTTATGCATTTATTTGATTACCGCCATTTGGACTATAAACTTAAGTAACACTATGTAGTTTTTCAACCTTCATAATATATTTCCAAGATCCTTGAGATGGTACATCGACTTACAATAGGTTGAATGACACGTCTGCCGTAGCCTGATAGTGTCTGTATCGCTTTTACTGGCACTATGTAACTTCGGGTTTCGGGTTGTAACCGGAGCACAAAAAGAACTACAAAATTCGACTGCTTTACGGCATACATAGTTTTTCTTCGTTTGCGATGTCCTTCATAAAATCATGCATCATACTCTACCTTGTCTGTGGCCATTGTTGATTCCACAGCCGGTGCTGGATAAACCGCGAGTGTGCGCGTGCGACAGTCGGCGGCGGTGCGCTAAATTATTTACAACAGCGGTAATGGACAATTCCGCTTCCAACCTGTAGGGCGACCGCAGAGGAAAAGTTCCTTGGTGTTGCTTTTAGTATTTTATTTATTTTTATACTTTTTGTAACAATAGATTATTTTTTAGACAGTAAGTAGGTCATTGAATTGCTGCTCATTTGCATAGTCAAATTTCTCTCTACTTTGCATGACTGGACACGCCCCCTCAACACTGCCAACACTCTCTCCAAAATAAAGCTTCCAAAAGGGTCTTTTTTTTTCTTTTTCTTTTTGCAGCGATGCCATAAAATACCCATTTCTGTTAACCCCAAAGAACCTTTCAGTCATCAGTTCTTAAAGGGGTCATCGGACGCCCATTTCCCACAACTTTTTCGCCCTACAGATAAAGCTGATCCCTCAGTTTCACTCAATGAAATTGTGAGAATAACATGAGAATAACGTAACACTTGGTATTTTAAAGGGGCATTCGGCAACTCTAGTTATTTCTTCGCTGATTTACACTTTTGTTGCCGCATGTTTTGTCAGTGAGCGCCCCCTACAGCTGTGAGGCGTATATTTCACAACACTGTCGTAAGAAACCTCAC
>NW_027508808.1:1867500-1872500 GCF_051911475.1 Siphateles boraxobius | reverse complement strand
GAGACCAGCAAGAACGACTTCTCCCTCTCGCTCAAGAAAGAGATACACACACACACACACTCACACACAAAGTGCTCCATCCGTTAGAGTAATTTTATTAGTATCTCGCATCTATTATTCACCCGCATCACTTCCTGTCCTCTTGCAATAAAAGTCTTTTCAAAGAAAGAAAGATCTGCAGCCTCTTCTCCTCGTCTCAGCATGAGCTCGTCTCATGTGAGGCGTCGTGACCTCTGACCTCTGACCCCTTCCCACCGCTGACCTTCCCGGCTCCAGACACATATGATCAGCCTGACCCGGATGAAGCTCGGGATCCGGGATGTGATTAATCGCTCCGATCTGACAGTAACACAGTGTGACCCTTGACCTTCAGAGCCGTCATATCAATCAAAGACAGTTTCATTGAAATTCAACCAGCATTTCTTCCAGCTTTATCTATAAATGAATAAATAAATAACTATACGAATAATGAATGAATACATTAAATTGATTTATTAATTAATATGAATAAAGGAATGAATGAATAAATAACTATATATATAATGAATATATACATTGAATACATAAATAAAATGAATATAAATGATTGAATAACTATATGAATAATGAATGATTACATTAAAGAAATAACTTAATTAATATGCATTAATGAAGGAATAAATAAATAAATAAATAAAATGAATGAACAAATCATTAAAGAAATAAATATGAGTGAATAAATGAATGAACAAATGAATTAATTAACTATATGAATAATGAATGAATAAATAAATATAACGATTGAACAAATTAATAAAATAAATATAAATGAATACTTGAATAAATAAATGAATGAAATAATAAAAGAATAAAAAACTATGAATAATGAATGAATACATTTAATTAAGTAATTAATTTGAATGAATAAATAAATAAAAATTATTAAACGAATGAATACAAACTTAGGAATAAATATGAATGAATGGATGAATGAACAAATACATAAATTATATAAATGTAAATAAATATGAATGTATTAATTAATCAAATAAATGAATTGTGTGCGCGTGCGTGTGCGTGTGTGTGTGTGTGTGTGTGCGTGCGTGCGTGTGTGTGTGTGTGTGTGTGTGCGTGCGTGCGTGCGTGCGTGCGTGAGTGCGTGCGTGCGCGTGCGTGCGTGCGTGCGTGCGTGCGAGTGTGTGTGTGTGTGTGTGTGTGTGTGTGTGTGTGTGTGTGTGTGTGTGTGTGTGTGTGTGTGTGCGTGCGTGCGTGCGTGCGTGCGTGCGTGTGTGTGTGTGTGTGTGTGTGTGAGTGTGTGTGTGTGAGTGTGATGATTCCCTCACTGGTGTTGTGCTAAACCAGACCTGACAGCATGTAGAAACCCGAGACTTCACACACACACACACACACACACACACATTCAGTCCGCAGAGACTCGTACATGCAAACGATCCGTGTCTGCGTCTGATGAAATATTAATGCACATTATCAAACGCTCCTGCAATCCTGACGAGGATCTGAACTAGTTTATGAGGAAACCTTGTTTGATTGTTTTATAAAACATTTGCTTCATCTGTTGATCGTCTGATAGCTAATAAAGCAGTACTCTAATGAACAAACACACACACACACATATGGGTACTTCACAAATATTTGCTTCTTGTATTGAATGATGCTTTAAAGTGCATCTATTATGCTTTTTGTGCAGATAAATGGAGTTTTTATCTCCTAAAAGAAAGAAGTGATTCTGAACTGAAACGAGCCTGTGGTCCTGATTGGCTGGGCAGCGTCTCGTAGCTCCGCCCTCAAACACTGTAGTGTATCAGAGACTGGAAGAGTTTGGTTCGTGTTGTTCGTGTGGAGAAGACGCTGTTTTCTGAGATTGATACGGTAAAACCCACGCCATCGTTACTGTTCGTATCACTGTGATCAAGAGCTGAGATTAAGATATGATAATGAGCGTTTGCTTTCTGACCAATCACAGCAGAGCAGCTCCCAGAGAGGCGGAGCTTAGAGAGACTGAATCCTCGATCGAAGCGTTTCAGACACTGAGAGAAAAGAGCTGACGCTGACGAGGAGATTATGAGGAAAATAAAGTGTTTTTGACCTTGGATGAATGTAAACCTGTTGTAGGAGACCTTTAAAACAAGTAGGACCCTTTAGCATAATAGAAGCACTTTAAAATGCTGTCTAGGTGTGCAGCTCAGAGCGATTGTCTAATCATATTTGTGGCTCGAGTAAAAGTGATATGAATCCAGTCTCATAAAGATCTTAAAAGGTAAAGAGGCTCTAGCGGTGACCGGCTTTATGGACGGAGAAAATGGCTGAAGGGAGAGAAATAAATCTCCTCTGTATGGAGGGAGAGTGAAAGTTTATGAATTAACGGTGCGCTAATGTGCTTCTTCACCAGGACCGCGAGCCGGTGAGGGAATGGAGAACGAAATGCACTCTTTGGGCCTGTAATTTAAACACACATTATAAACCACAGCTCTCATCTGCAGTTTCTGCTCTTCTCGTACAGTAAAACACCAGCAGCGAATCAGCTTCCTCAGAGTCCTCCTATCACATCAATCAGCTCAGGCTTAATTAACACGCAGCTTTTGCTCTGTATGTTAATGAAGGCTGTATTTCAAAGAAATGTTCCGGTTATAATGCAAGTAATATATATATATATATATATATATATATATATATATATATATATATATATATATATATATATATATATATATATATATATATTCAGTGCTGGGCAACGATTAATCACGTCCAAAATAAAAATTTGTTTTTACATAATACATTTTTTTTTTAACATATGTGTTGCCTACTGTGTAATTTTTTTGGAGTATATATATATACATCACATAGATAACATATATGAACAGTAGTGTCTGAAATATTTTCTAGAAAATATTGTATATTTCTATAAAATATACAAGCCACACATTTCTGCTGTTAAACCCTCTGGAATTGAAAGCGCATGAATGTAAACACACACGTGTTTATTTCTTAAACTGACGCCTGAATCATTTTCTGTGGTTTTCGACTGCAGGTCAATAGTCCCTATCTTGTATTGAACCCAGAACAGGCTTTTTAAAGATGGCTTTCATGCAGTAAAGAACATTTTAACAGTGTAATCTCACGGTTCGGCGAGGGACATGTGACTCAAATGCTGTTAATGAGCCGAACGCTAACAATATATTCACACACACACACACACACACACAGACAGAACCATGAATCGTATCATGAACCACAGTGAACCTTTCAGATCTATAAAGCGAAATAAATCCTTGGATTAAAAGAAAAGGAATGATTAAGTATGCAGTGATAACGCCTGCAAGAAACGATCTTGCTTTGTTCCTGTCGCTCGTGATAAGAGAAAATCAAATCCTTAAGAGGAGAAGAATAGGAATGTTTTCCAGACGTCTCCTCGGGACGGATCAGGGATTGATTGGGTTTTAGATGCTATTCATCTAACATCATGATTTATACAATAAGAGCAAAATCAAAACCCACTGGTGCTCTTCAGTCATTTTTGACCGAAAAGGTGGTTTTTAAATTTTATTTCATTGGAATGATACGAAACTTGGTAAAGGTTTTAAAACTTGCTGTGTGAACACAAATATTCTAACAGGTTAAATGGTCCTGAAAGAAACAGTCACACTTGTGCTCCTCGCGGTCAATAACGAGCGCATTGTAAATGAATGAGACGAAGTTCCTCTAGTGGAAGCGTTTGGTACTGCAGCCACACACACTCTCACTGAACGCTCATTTACTGACATATCAACCTCACACTTGATACATGTATGGCTTTGATTTTCTTGCAGTTGTAGAGTAAAATGTGATTTTGAAAATATATATTTAATATAAAAATTTAAATGTGCATTTTTCATAAAATTTCATAAAATTTTTACTTTTTTAAATTCTATTTTTTAAAACGTTGTCACTCTTTAAAAGAGAGAGAATTTAAGTCTGTTCCTCTAAAAAGTATTCAAGATTGACGACAGATTAAGTTCAATTTTTTTATGGTTTCATAGGTTTATGCTCAAAGAGTGAACAAATGGTTAATAAATACAGTGTAAATATATTTTAGTATAAAAAATCCCCTAAAAATAGAGAATATTAAATAAACAAACATTATCAAACTAAAATATATAGTACATTCATTTCATTGACAAAAAAAGAAAAACGGCACCAGAGGGTTTAGAGGAAGAGAATAGTAATGTTTTCTCAGGATCGATGGGCTTTTAGATGCGTTTAGTGCCTGTATCTGTGCTGGAGGGGCTCTCAGGGGCCCCGATGACCCTCATCACTCCTAATGATGATGAAGAGTCAGGTGACGACGGGCAGCCAATCAGAGGAGTGAAGCAGATGATTTACATTTAATGATCACAAAGATAATTGCTCTTATTGAAGGATATTCTTGCTTCCTTGTGGACCATCAGGCCTTGCCTCTCATTTGCATAAAGTTCTCAACTTTTTGATGATCTCACAGTTTGTCAATCCCACAATCCCTTGCCTGATGCTCAGCTTCCGTAGAGAATGAGCACACTAAACCATTAGGCTGAATTTAACATCACGTTTAGGCATTTAGCATCGCCACGTTATCTTTCACTTTTCATCGGCCGGCTCACAGCGAGATCGCAGCCGCTACAAATGCAATTAAGTGATAAGTGAGTCGTGGACCGGCCTCGTTTAAGATGGACTGGACTGTTTCGTTCTCCCAGTAATGAGAATAAGGCTATGAGACACAGACCGCAGGTTCAGGTTCAAGCAGCCGTCGCTTCATTAATGTGATGCGAGTGTTATTAGATGAACATCTGCTAAATGCCTTCAGTTTCTCATCCTCTGTTCTACCTTTATATTAAAGATATTGCTGTCATTGACAGATGTTCACAGCACAGAACAGCTGGATGCTTCTCCTCCGTGTTTTTGATTATATAGTGGAATACTGTCATAAGAGCAATACAAAAATATATAATACTGCAAAATATAATTACGATTAATTTGATTAAATC
>NW_027508808.1:1805000-1862500 GCF_051911475.1 Siphateles boraxobius | reverse complement strand
AAGTGGGTTTATTCTGAGATCACACACACACACACACACACACACCTGAAGGGGGTTTATTCTGAGATCACACACACACACACACACACTTGAAGGGGGTTTATTCTGAGATCACACACACACACACACACACAAACACCTGAAGGGGGTTTATTCTGAGATCACACACACACACACACACACACATTGGAAGGGGGTTTATTCTGAGATCACACACACACACACACACCTGAAGTGGGTTTATTCTGAGATCACACACACACACACACACACACACCTGAAGGGGGTTTATTCTGAGATCACACACACACACACACACACACACACTTGAAGGGGGTTTATTCTGAGATCACACACACACACACACACACACACACCTGAAGGGGGTTTATTCTGAGATCACACACACACACACACACACACACACCTGAAGGGGGTTTATTCTGAGATCACACACACACACACACACACACACACACACTTGAAGGGGGTTTATTCTGAGATCACACACACACACACACACACACACACCTGACGGGGGTTTATTCTGAGATCACACACACACACACACACACACACACACACACACACACCTGAAGGGGGTTTATTCTGAGATCGCACACACACACACACACACACACACTTGAAGGGGGTTTATTCTGAGATCACACACACACACCTGAAGGGGGTTTATTCTGAGATCACACACACACACACACACACACACACACACACACCTGACGGGGGTTTATTCTGAGATCACACACACACACACACACACACACACACACACACACACCTGAAGGGGGTTTATTCTGAGATCGCACACACACACACACACACACACACACACACCTGAAGGGGTTTTATTCTGAGATCACACACACACACACACCTGAAGGGGGTTTATTCTGAGATCACACACACACACACCTGAAGGGGGTTTATTCTGAGATCACACACACACACACACACACACACACTTGAAGGGGGTTTATTTTGAGATCACACACACACACACACACACACACCTGACGGGGGTTTATTCTGAGATCACACACACACACACACACACACACACACACCTGAAGGGGGTTTATTCTGAGATCGCACACACACACACACACACACACACACACACACACACACACACACACACACACACACACACACACACACCTGAAGGGGTTTTATTCTGAGATCACACACACATACACACCTGAAGGGGGTTTATTCTGAGATCACACACACACACACACACCTGACGGGGGTTTATTCTGAGATCGCACACACACACACACACACCTGAAGGGGGTTTATTCTGAGATCGCACACACACACACACACACACACCTGACGGGGGTTTATTCTGAGATCGCACACACACACACACATACACACCTGAAAGGGGTTTATTCTGAGATCACACACACACACACACACCTGAAGGGGGTTTATTCTGAGATAACAACCGGCTGAATATGCATTATCCTGCTTTACACGGCTATTTGCCACATATGTAAATAATTAGACACGAAATATGAATCTGAGTTGAAGTATTGTCTTTAAACGCAAAGCTTGCGCGGAGAGAGCAGTTTCAGCGGCGAGATCAAACTAGACGGACATTTAAGAGATATGGTTTTATGGTTTTAATATTTTATTAGATCACAAAACGCAAAACGTCCACGAAGAAAAAACGTTCCTAGCGAGTGTGTAGCGCTGGTGACTTCAGTGACCCGATGAGTCTGTGTTTCTGTGTTCTGTTGTTATCTGGGAATAATATACAGTTCGATTGACCAATCAGAATCAAGCATTCCACAGAGCCGTGTAATAAATTAAACTAATCCTGTCCGAGTAACCGGCCTTTAGTACGAGTAACATTCAGCATTACTAATAAACACAGCATTACATTCACAACTGAGAATAACTCAGACCGTGTGCCGGTTCTCTCCGTCCTTGACTGTTAATCTGCATTCTGAGTCGCTGTAAACCCGCCAGACGTTAAAAGCTCTCGACGGCGTTCATTAAAGCTCGCGGTCTCCAGTCCGACATCACTGACACACGTGACGCGTTTACCAACGAGTCTGACAACTAATCACATGTTGTTCTCTTCCCCTGTTCCCAATAACCTCTCTCTCTCTCTCTCTCTCTCTCTCATTCTCTCTCTCTCTCTCTCTCTCTCTCTCTCTCTCTCTCTCTCTCTCTCTCTCTCTCTCTCTCCCTATTTCAATCTCTCTCTCTCTCTCTCTCTCTCTCTCTCTCTCTCTCTCTCTCTCTCTCAACCTCTCTCTCTCTCTCTCTCCCTCTCTCTCTCTCTCTCTCTCTCTCTCTCATTCTCTTCCTCTCTCTCTCTCTCTCTCTCTCTCTCTCTCTCAATCTCTCATTCTCTCTCTCCCTCTCTCTCTCTCTCTCCCACTTTTAATCTCTCTCTCTCTCTCTCTCTCTCTCTCTCTCTCTCTCTCTCTCTCTCTCAATCTCTCTCCCTCTCAATCTCTCTCTCTCTCTCTCTCTCTCTCTCTCTCTCTCTCTCTCTCTCTCTCTCTCCCACTTTTAATCTCTCTCTCTCCCTCTCTCTCTCCCTCTCTCTCTCTCTCTCTCTCTCAATCTCTCATTCTCTCTCTCCCTCTCTCTCTCTCCCACCTTTAATCTCTCTCTCTCTCTCTCTCAATCTCTCTCTCTCTCAATCTCTCTCTCTCTCTCTCTCCCCCCCTCTCTCTCTCTCTTTCTCTCTCTCCCTCTCAATCTCTATCTCTCTCTCTCTCTCTCTCTCTCTCTCCCTATTTCAATCTCTCTCTCTCTCTCTCTCTCTCTCTCAATCTCTCTCTTTCTCAATCTCTCTCTCAATCTCTCTCCCTCTTTCAATCTATCTCTCTCTCAATCTCTCTCTCTCTCTCTCCCTCTCTCCCTCTCTCTCTCCCTCTTTCAATCTCTCTCTCTCTCTCTCTCTCTCTCTCTCTCTCAATCTCTCTCTCTCTCTCTCTCTCTCTCAATCTCTCTCTCTCTCAATCTCTCTCTCTCTCTCTCTCTCTCTCTCTCTCTCTCAATCTCTCTAAATCTACCCCTAAACGATTTGTACGATGTACATGTGCGATTTGTCTCAACCCACATGATGGGTAGGTTTAGGGGCGGGGTCAGGGGTAGGTTTGGGGCGGGGCGGAGTCAGGGGTAGGTTTGGGGCGGGGTCAGGGGTAGGTTTGGGGCGGGGTCAGGGGTAGGTTTGGGGCGGGGTCAGGGGTAGGTTTGGGGCGGGGTCAGGGGTAGGTTTAGGGGCGGGGTCAGGGGTAGGTTTAGGGGCAGGGTCAGGGGTAGGTTTAGGGGCGGGGTCAGGGGTAGGTTTGGGGCGGGGCCAGGGTAGGTTTAGGGGCGGGGTCAGGGGTAGGTTTGGGGCGGGGTCAGGGGTAGGTTTGGGGCGGGGCCAGGGTAGGTTTAGGGGCGGGGTCAGGGGTAGGTTTGGGGCGGGGTCAGGGTTAGGTCATTCGCACAAATTCATATGAATTAGCCACCTCGTAAAATTCGTACGAATTAGCCACCTTTTAATCACTCGTACAAATTCGTACGAATTGGTCGTGAGATAGCGATGGAGATATCAGGAAAATAATGCAACATAGTTTGTTTCCAGAAGAAAATAGCATCACAGTACATCTTAAATAATCTCAGTGATGTTTCATATTAATTTAGTTAATTTATATATATATATGTATAACCGCTCTGGAGAAAACCGTGATGTCATCGTTCAGTTCAGTTCTCATATAATAGTGTCAATGCAGAAGATCATTAATATAGTTGAATATTAAATGAAATGTCCCATTTCAATAACCCTGTTCTTCTGTGTTGTTTCTCTCACAGGAGCAGTCAAGGGTTCATGCACATGAAGCTGTCCCGAACCAAAGACAACAAGTACGTGTTGGGTCAGAACAGTTGTGTGTTCGACAGCGTTCCCGAGATCATCCACTTCTACTCCAGTCGGAAACTTCCCATCAAAGGAGCCGAACACATGTCTCTGCTTTACCCCGTGGCCATACGGACTCTATAGTGGGTCATATAGATACAATATAGATCTATAGATCTCGATACAGATCAAGCAGACGTTGATGAACGTCTTCAGCGTTTGCGAGACTATCAGTGAACTAAAGTGCTACTGAGATCCCGAAGGCATAATGGAGAATCCCGTATGGATCAACCGTATGGAAGAAAACATGCACTCAAATGCCTTCATGATTCCAGACCTGTCTTCTCTCGCTAGCTCACATTCGTGGATCTTTAATCTTAGACCTGCACACACACTTTACCATCGCCATCTCCTCTGTACAGAAACTTTAACGCCATCGTGGAAACTTTCACATTTGGGTGTTCATCGTAATACGAGAATCATTGGTTTTCTGGAACATTGAAAGGTCGCCGTTCATATCCACCGTATTCCTGCGTGGATTATGGGTGTTACTTCTGTTAAGCTGCAAACAATCAGTGAGAGACTCGCTTTATGAACGCAATAATACGTTTTTTAAAAACTTCAAACAAGCACTTAAAACATCGAACATTTAATAAAGTGTAAAAGCATCAATAAGGTACTTTCAACAGGCAATGAATAACCCAAAAAGCAGGGTTATTTGTATTTACATATAATATGCATAAAATTTAATTTTATGCAATATAGTGTACATAAAAGGCCATTTTATACAAAATATACATAAAATGGCCAAAAACATTGCTAAAATATTTTCCAGTGAAAACAAACATGAGGCAAACAAACAAAGAGACGTGAGGATTTGAGGAGAAAAACGAGAGATACTTTGTGCATTCCAGTGAATTATTAATGGGATTTATGGTAAATTAAATCGTGAGAACAGACCACAAATGTGCAGAATATGTTGTAATTTTTCACACTTTCATAATCACGAGGAACAGAAGACAGCGACTGAAAAGAGCTCTTGATATTCTTGTTATAACGTCACGTTAAAATACCAAGTGTTTCGTTATTCTCATGATGTCTGAAAAAAAAAACGGGAAGATTGACAGCTCATCCAGTCAAGCTGACGGATCGGCTTTATCTGTAGGGCAAACTTATGATTTGAAATGATTTGTTTCGGTGCTTTTGAATGGAAGTTCCCCGAACCAGAAGTGCCGCCCATAATTCAAGCGCATTAAACTCGTCAGGAATAATGTGGATATCTGGACGTGAACAAACACACGGTGAACCTGAACCTCCTCCTATAGACTTTCTCTGACGATAGTGTTGTCTCAACATGCAAACTCAGCTGGGTTTGCTGGAATATCAATCTGAACATGAACATTTTGAGATATTACTGAAATAGAGCATTCAGCCATTTTCCATTGAGACCCACAGATGTGAAGAGAGTAATCGCTACGCAGATTTCATTCAGTCCCTTAAAAGCGGTAATAACAGGACTATGGAGGAGAAGAGATGGATGGTGCCATTTAAGTGTACTTGGACCGGGCCGCTATGCAGATATAAAGTTGTACACTTGATTTACTGCCTGCTGTGTGTGTGTGTGTGTGTGTGTGTGTGTGTGTGTGTGTGTGTGTGTGTGTGTGTGTGTGTGTGTGCGTGTGCGTGTGCGTGTGCGTGTGCGTGCGTGCGTGCGTGCGTGTGTGTGAGAGAGAGAGAGAGAGAGAGAGTTTCTGAAGCATGAAAACTGACCTTTTAATTTAAAGATTCAAAAAGAGTCACTTTATACTAAAGCAGAGTTTAGGATGAGAATGAAATATGCCTGTATTGTCTACCTCAGAAAATCAATTTCATCCATCCATCCGCCGATCGATAAGGTACAGTGACGTCGCAGAAGTCGATTGGTTGGACTCGTCCCATTCTGCCATCTCAAATTTCCACCAAATTTTGCCTTTTGTTTTTAAGAATAGCTTCTTTTTTAGTTGGTGTGTTCGAGCGTCATTGATATGGAAAGTCACTCTAAGCTGTCGTTGACTCTGTTGCTTTAATGCCTTACTGTAAATGCATGGTTTAAAAAAAAAAAAAGAAACTAGTTGAGAATGTCATGCTGACCTTTTGCTCTCAATGAATGTTTTTGTGCCTGTAATTTATTATGGAGAAAAAAATATTGCTAATGTGTGTGTGTGATGCTCATATAAACTGATACTCTGATTGGAAGACTGTTTGCCATGGAAACTGTTTAGAGCTGTTCATCCAATCAGATCGCAGATCTGCCCTGACCTTTCCTATGACCTCTGGTTTCTTCATCTGCTGTTTCTTTTGTGTTGTTGTTGTTTTCTCTCTGTTAATCCATGATACGCAGAGCGATAGTGGTACGGATGAAAAGCTTGTGTGATTGGATTATATTCATTCCTTGTGCTTCAATGATACAACAAAGACTTTTATTTTGTTTTCTTTATATTTTCCTCTCTGACACTTTGTGTGATATTTCTGTCCTTAAAGGGACGGTTCACCCCTAAAAACGAGAATTGTCATCATTGATTCACATTAATGTCATTATTAAGTACTCAGAAAGTATCATAATCCTAATCTTGCGTCTGCAAGTGAATTGTGTCTCTAACATATACAGTATATACTGTACAACTGCTCAAGTGTTTGGGGTCAGCATGATTTTAATGTTTCTGAAAGAGTCTCCTCTGTTCAGCAAGGCTGCTTTTATTTGATTAAGAATACTGTAAAAACTGTGAAATAATATTACAACTTAAAACAGTTAATTCTATGTGAATATATAGTAAAGTGTAATTTATTCCTGTGATCAAAGCTGAATTTTCAGCATCATTACTCTCTTCAGTGTCACATGATCCTTCAGAAATCACTATAATATGATGATTTGAAGCTCAAGAAACATTTATGATTATTATTTTAAAAAAAAAATTGTTAAATAGAAAGTTGAAAAGAACCGCATTTATTTGAAATGGAGAAAGTGTTTAAACCTTCAAATGTCTTTACTGTCACTTTTGAACAATTTAATGACTGAATAAAATTTGCTGAATAAAAAATACGTCTTTCAAAAAACAAAAACAAAATCGTACTGACCTCAAATGGCATGACCTCAACGCTATTGGACTAAATGCCCAAAAAAGGCATATCAAGATGCATCACAAGAAGAAGAAAGAGAAATGTTTGAAATGCCATGAAGATGCGTAAACGACAGCGGCATTTAAATGTTTGTCTGAAATATCCCTTTAAAAGATCACAATGATGTAAATCTGCATGAAATCCAAGCTTTGCATTTCAACATTTATTCCCAGACTCAGTTCTCCATGACACTGAACCCGGATCAGTGCAAACATCGTCCGACTGAAATGTGAAGCGCTCCTGATAGCGTCTCGTTGTTAATCGTCGTCTGTATTTCCTCATCGCTCTGTAACGATTCACACAAACCTGACATGTTCATCTCTATTCAGGAGTGTTTGCTGAAAAGCATCAGTGTGTGTGTGGAGACAGACTCAGGAGAGAGTCATTACACTGACACACATGAATGTGTGTGTAAAAGATGTGTCCATGACCCAGAAGATTTGATGATGTTTCTGATTGTAATGCCTTCCTGCAGGAATCAGTGCAGTATCTGGACATCTAAGCCTCACACATGTATGAATATCATCACAGTATACAACATGAAATCAACCAAGTGGCGTTTATTTTAAAGGTCACATTATGCCCATTTTCACAAGATGTAATATAAATCTATGGTGTGCCAAGAATGTGTCTGTGAAATTTCAGCTCAAAATCCCCCCAGATCATTTATTATAGCTTGTCAAATTATTGGGTGTGAGCAAAAACGCATAGTTTTTGTGTGTGTGTCCCTTTAAATGCAAATGAGCTGCAGCTCCGCCTCCTTTCAGAAGAGGGCGGAGTCTTTACACGAGCTTCAGAAACTCCGCCAATAACAAAACACACCAATCTCACTCATCCAGAATCCCAGAATAACCAGTAGCGAGTGCAGCCTTACGGAGAGACTCAGGAAGAGTTTCTGAATGTTAGTGGAGACATTTGTGATGCGATCTGGGAAAACCGTCATATGTTGCGATGGTACGTTTTCAGTAGGGTCTAAAAATAAGTCGAATGTCAGTTTTTTTGTTGTTGTCAAGATTGGGTTTTCATTAAATTATTATTCCACAACATCTAGTCTGTCATCTCTGAATATATATTGGCAAAATTCACTAGTTTAGTGCAGAAAATAGCGATTTATATTGGCAAGCTGAAAAGACTGTGTTTCTCTTTAAAGGACAATTCCGGCCAAAAATGAATCTAGGGCTGAATAACACATGGGCACCGAGTTGACCGTTCTCTGGGATGCGTTTTCATGATGATCGAATGTGCCCAGTTGTATCGTTAGTTTTAGTTTTACAACAGATTAGTGGTCGATAGTCACAGTTCAGCTCGTATCACGGCGTTCGTGGTTCGACTGGTCGAGACTGTTCTCCATAGACGGCTCCTGCTCTTACGTCAAGTGTACTGTCTTTATAAAGTATCTTCTTATTACACTGTCTGTACACTTACAGAGTTCTCAATGCTTCGGTTTGCAGGTCGAGACCCTCATTATACTAGTGTGTTAGTGTAGGGCTATTTTGAGCCTTGTTAGTGGTATTAAACTAGCGATTTTATTTTTACTTATTCGATGCCCCATACACTAGCGCTATAAGCTAATCTGTGGTAAAACTAACGTCAAAACTGGGCACATTCGATTATCATGAAAACACATCCAAGAGAACGCCCGACTCGATACCATGTGTTATTCAGCCCTAGGTTCATTTTTGGCCGGAATTGTCCTTTAAGAAACGCGCGGCGGAGGTGCAAATAAATAAATAAATCGCCCACAGCTCGTAACACTGCAAAGACAGTTCACCTATCGAAATAAACCACATAACATCTAGAATACAGCTATATCAATGCGCATTTCCCGCCAGTCCTGTGTAAACTACAACGACACGCAAGCTTTTATTTTCATTTTTATCCAGAACATTCGTGAGATGCGGAGCACAAAAGCTGAAGCTCGTTTAAAAGATGTCGCTCGCCTCTCAATCCTCCTATTTCGGAACGGTTCTCACAGGATGAATTTTTACTTTGTAAGCTTTCAAATGATAATCTATGATGACTAGCCTACTAAAATATGTGATATGAAAAAAGGCAATAAAAAAAGGTGGTTTTCTCAAAATTCCGTTCCTGAAAATCATAGCGATCAGCCGACTTCAGATAACTATAACTTTTGTTAACTGATAAACGATGAAAGAAATAAAGACAGATTTGGAAAGGCTTGAAAACCAAAAGAAAAAACCTAAACCAGCGTTAATGTGGTATCAAACCCTGTAACCGGTCAAATTTCACCATGTGAAATTCCTGAGGTTTTCCCAGATCGCATCACATTTGTGGAGTTATATCATCTGATCAAATCAGCAAAACACCAAACGACTGAGACGATTGAAAAGAATCAGGAAAGTAGATCTGAGAATGAACCTTTTTCTGGGCAGTAAAATTGATAGATTGTAACGCGTGGCAAGTGCTTGAAGTGGGAAAAGAAAGGTGCCGGTACTCTCTTGCATTGGCAAATCATGACATTTGAGATTTCTACAGTGAAAAACAAAACTTATAACAAAACTTGTTGTTATTTATTAACAACATAAATGTAGCCTATTAAAACAAGTCATGCGTGTGTGCACGTGCGTGCGAAAACGGAACTCCTCCAAGTCTGCAAGTCCAAAATACATTTAGATTATTACATTTTATTTAATTAAATGCATTTATGGTGAGTTTATTATATTTTCATGTCAATCTGTGTTTTGACCACGAACCATGAGCTGTCACTTTAATTCACCGCGTGCAGCACAGCGGAAATACACTCGGAACGATCTCTGCACTGCTGTATCCGCACATAGACTCGGAACGATCTCTGCACTGCTGTATCCGCACATAGACTCGGAACGATCTCTGCACTGCTGTATACACACTAGACTCGGAACGATCTCTGCACTGCTGTATCCGCACTAGACTCGGAACGATCTCTGCACTGCTGTATACACACATAGACTCGGAACGATCTCTGCACTGCTGTATACGCACATAGACTCGGAACGATCTCTGCACTGCTGTATACACACATAGACTCGGAACGATCTCTGCACTGCTGTATACGCACATAGACTCGGAACGATCTCTGCACTGCTGTATACGCACATAGACTCGGAACGATCTCTGCACTGCTGTATACGCACATAGACTCGGAACGATCTCTGCACTGCTGTATACGCACATAGACTCGGAACGATCTCTGCACTGCTGTATCCGCACTAGACTCGGAACGATCTCTGCACTGCTGTATACACACTAGACTCGGAACGATCTCTGCACTGCTGTATCCGGACTAGACTCGGAACGATCTCTGCACTGCTGTATACGCACATAGACTCGGAACGATCTCTGCACTGCTGTATACGCACATAGACTCGGAACGATCTCTGCACTGCTGTATCCGCACTAGACTCGGAACGATCTCTGCACTGCTGTATACGCACATAGACTCGGAACGATCTCTGCACTGCTGTATACACACTAGACTCGGAACGATCTCTGCACTGCTGTATACGCACATAGACTCGGAACGATCTCTGCACTGCTGTATACGCACATAGACTCGGAACGATCTCTGCACTGCTGTATCCGGACTAGACTCGGAACGATCTCTGCACTGCTGTATCCGCACTAGACTCGGAACGATCTCTGCACTGCTGTATACGCACATAGACTCGGAACGATCTCTGCACTGCTGTATACGCACATAGACTCGGAACGATCTCTGCACTGCTGTATCCGCACTAGACTCGGAACGATCTCTGCACTGCTGTATACACACTAGACTCGGAACGATCTCTGCACTGCTGTATACGCACATAGACTCGGAACGATCTCTGCACTGCTGTATCCGCACTAGACTCGGAACGATCTCTGCACTGCTGTATACGCACATACACTCGGAACGATCTCTGCACTGCTGTATCCGCACTAGACTCGGAACGATCTCTGCACTGCTGTATACGCACATAGACTCGGAACGATCTCTGCACTGCTGTATCCGCACATAGACTCGGAACGATCTCTGCACTGCTGTATACACACTAGACTCGGAACGATCTCTGCACTGCTGTATCCGCACTAGACTCGGAACGATCTCTGCACTGCTGTATCCGCACATAGACTCGGAACGATCTCTGCACTGCTGTATCCGGACTAGACTCGGAACGATCTCTGCACTGCTGTATCCGCACTAGACTCGGAACGATCTCTGCACTGCTGTATCCGCACATAGACTCGGAACGATCTCTGCACTGCTGTATCCGCACATAGACTCGGAACGATCTCTGCACTGCTGTATCCGGACTAGACTCGGAACGATCTCTGCACTGCTGTATCCGCACATACACTCGGAACGATCTCTGCACTGCTGTATCCGCACATAGACTCGGAACGATCTCTGCACTGCTGTATCCGCACATAGACTCGGAACGATCTCTGCACTGCTGTATCCGCACATAGACTCGGAACGATCTCTGCACTGCTGTATACACACTAGACTCGGAACGATCTCTGCACTGCTGTATACACACTAGACTCGGAACGATCTCTGCACTGCTGTATACGCACATAGACTCGGAACGATCTCTGCACTGCTGTATACGCACATAGACTCGGAACGATCTCTGCACTGCTGTATCCGGACTAGACTCGGAACGATCTCTGCACTGCTGTATCCGCACTAGACTCGGAACGATCTCTGCACTGCTGTATACGCACATAGACTCGGAACGATCTCTGCACTGCTGTATACGCACATAGACTCGGAACGATCTCTGCACTGCTGTATCCGCACTAGACTCGGAACGATCTCTGCACTGCTGTATACACACTAGACTCGGAACGATCTCTGCACTGCTGTATACGCACATAGACTCGGAACGATCTCTGCACTGCTGTATCCGCACTAGACTCGGAACGATCTCTGCACTGCTGTATACGCACATACACTCGGAACGATCTCTGCACTGCTGTATCCGCACTAGACTCGGAACGATCTCTGCACTGCTGTATACGCACATAGACTCGGAACGATCTCTGCACTGCTGTATCCGCACATAGACTCGGAACGATCTCTGCACTGCTGTATACACACTAGACTCGGAACGATCTCTGCACTGCTGTATCCGCACTAGACTCGGAACGATCTCTGCACTGCTGTATCCGCACATAGACTCGGAACGATCTCTGCACTGCTGTATCCGGACTAGACTCGGAACGATCTCTGCACTGCTGTATCCGCACTAGACTCGGAACGATCTCTGCACTGCTGTATCCGCACATAGACTCGGAACGATCTCTGCACTGCTGTATCCGCACATAGACTCGGAACGATCTCTGCACTGCTGTATCCGGACTAGACTCGGAACGATCTCTGCACTGCTGTATCCGCACTAGACTCGGAACGATCTCTGCACTGCTGTATCCGCACATACACTCGGAACGATCTCTGCACTGCTGTATCCGCACATAGACTCGGAACGATCTCTGCACTGCTGTATCCGCACATAGACTCGGAACGATCTCTGCACTGCTGTATCCGCACATACACTCGGAACGATCTCTGCACTGCTGTATCCGCACATAGACTCGGAACGATCTCTGCACTGCTGTATCCGCACAGCACCAGGAGCGCATTGACGGACCGCGTGCGCGAGCAGTGTGAAAGCTCGAACCTGTTAACATGGGTGCGGGAAAAATACGCACTGCAAACGAAGTATATCAACGGGCGTGACACTGGCGCTTTTTCTGTCAGTGGTCGAGTACCGGCTACATGCGAGAAGTAGCGGTAGGCTACGCAAGAAAAAGTGCAGGTACGCTTAAGAGTAAAAAAGTGCAGGTACTGGTTACCAGTGAGTACCGCCCCACTTCGAGCACTGGATGTACACATATTTTCTGTAGGTTTTTGAGGGCACTTTATTAAAGGGATTGAACACACGGATTATTCTGTAAACATTCTGTTTATTATAGGGGACCAGAAGAGATCGGTTATGATTGACAGCTGTGTGGAAGAGTTATGGAATAAAACATCGGGAGATTTTGAAAGTGTTGGAAAAGAGTAAAATAAATGTGTAAAAGAGGAAAGAGGAAGACTGAAGGATGAGAGAATTAATGCAGTCAGTCAGATTCATTTACACTACACTCCGTCCCTGTGGAGATCTGTGTGTGTGTGTGTGTGTGTGTGTGGCATATCTGTACAGTTCCTCTCCACCTAATGTATATATGAATGTATTGTTTGGGGACTTTGATTTTCTGATAAATAAAGTGTATGGCTCTAACTTTACCAGGTGTTCATTCCTGTCCATTAATGCTTGTATCTGGAGACAGACACAGAAAACAAATTTTTCCTTTGTTGTAGCATCATATATTATTTTCTGCGCTTATATATATATGTGTGTGTGTGTGTGTGTGTGTGTGTGTGTGTGTGTGTGTGTGTGTGTGTGTGTGTGTGTGTGTGTGTTTTATTGTATTTATTCATTATTTTTCTTCTTTTAATTCATGTACGGTATTATTTTCTTTATTCCCATTATTTATTTTGAACAAACACTTGACCTTAAATTTATTTTATTTAAAGTCTTTTCAGTATCAGAATGAAATTGTTCTGATGTTGATTGATTGTTTCAAACGGTAAACAAAGAGTAAAAGCCGCAATTAGTTAGACATGTTTAGGACAAAGCTTTAGATGATGAGATACAGTATAAATATGCATATGCTTTTCCATTACTTTAACTCCTCAAAATAATTAAACCAATGTCATGTTATTGAGATAATTTGAGATTCAACTTGATTTGAAATCAAAGAACTTGTTTTTAAGTTGAATTAGGTGGATTTATATTATAAATAAATGTACATTCATTTATAGTGAGGAAACTGCTGCCACTGTAAGAAACTTGTTTTCACCCTGGAATAACATATAAAATTTACATCACAATTCTGATTTTTTGTATCTTATAAAATCCATATACATATTTTATATAAAATCTTCTAATCCATGAAAATGGTGAGGATTGTGAGGTAAAGTGAGTGTGTTTAAGGGGTCACATGAGGACTGAGCCGGTTTTTATCTCCATACCTCAACTTTATACAACCAGACATAATTAAAGGGTGAAAATGACATTGCAGTGATTTACTCCCCGTGTGTGTGTGTGTGTGTGTGTGTGTGTGTGTGTGTGTGTGTGTGTGTGTGTGTGTGTGTGTGTGTGTGTGTGTGTGTGTGTGTGTGTGTGTGTGTGTGTGTGACATGAATGACGTGACGGAGAGTTAATGACATGTTGTCCCATGAGACATTGAAACATTATCTTGTGTCTTTGTGTTGTGAAAGGTGTTTTCCTCCATTACCGGAGAGAATGTGTTTTTAAGAGTCTCTTCTAGTCGAGCCTGTATGGGCGGATACAGCAACCGTCCCGAATGACCCGTCTTTAACCCAGAAGATGAACTTATTTACTCGTAGACAAGCAGAGAGATCCAGATACGAGAGTATACGTGTGTGTGTGTGTGTGTGTGTGTGTGTGTGTGTGTGTGTGTGTGTGTGTGTGTGTGTGTGTGTGTGTGTGTGTGTGTGTGTGTGTGTGTGTGTGTGTGTGTGTGTGTGTGTGTTTGCAGGTCTGATGTTCATGTGTCAGGTTCTGAAGTGTGTAAAGCATTTCATCCCAGAATCCTCAGCGGAAACACACACACACACACACACACACACTCATGCACTTAAAAGACATGACTGTTCAACAACATTAAAAAACCTTTACAATCTTAATTAATAGTTTTTCTTCATCACAAATGCATTACATTGATCAGAAGACATTATGATGTTACAAAATATTCTATTTCAAATAAATGCGGTTCCTTTGAACTTTCTGTTCATCGAAGAATACACAAAAATATGAACTGTTTTCAACACTGATAATAATCATAAATGTTTCTTGATCATCAAATCATCATATTATAGTGATTTCTGAAGGATCATGTGACACTGAAGACTGGAGTAATGATGCTGAAAATTCAGCTTTGATCACAGGAATAAATTACACTTTACTATATATTCACATAGAAAACTGATGATTTACACTGGAATAATATTTCACTATTTGAATTTTTTTAACAAATAAAAAAATACTATATTTTGGTGTTGTCTAGTCATGCAAAAAATGTATATAGTTGTAATTAATTTTGTTTTAATAAATGTTTTATGTCAATTAAATGTTACGAATGAAACCGTAAACACACCAGAAGAACATTACATAACCTGTTAAACATGGAAGTATTATGCAATAATGAGAAGGTTATTTCTCCATAATATAGAATCTTTTTGACATAAAATGTTCTTTAAAATTGAGTCGAGTTCTATTTACAACGTCGTCCCTGAAAGTGTATATAATGCTCTAAAAAATTAAACATGATATATTTCTATAAACACTCATTATCATATGAATTGCATGTGTTGTTTGGTCATGTATTAATCATACAGCTTATCAAATGTGCCATAAAGAAGAAAAGAGTGTGTGTGCGTGCGTGCGTGCGTGTGTGCGTGTGTGTGTGTGTGTGTGTGTGTGTGTGTGTGTCTGTTGTGATGAACGACGTGTGTACATTTCAGTAGTGTCTCTTTCTTTGAGACACTACAGATGTTTATTGAAGATTAGCTTATAGTGACATTATTCCAAACAATGTCAAAGAATCTGGTGTGTCAAGATGTGTGATGTCATTAAAACGGTCTCCATAGCAACTCTCCTGAAGAGTTATTGTGTTTCTAACAGCGTTTCCGTTCGTTAACTGGAAGTAACCGGAAAGGCCAGAATCAGTTTGTTGATCCTGTTTGCTGAAGTCTTTACAGTGGCAGTGGAGCAGATGTGTGTCTGACTGAGTGTGTGTGTGTGTGTGTTTGTGTGTGTGTGTGTGTGTGTTTGTGTGTGTGTGTGTGTGTCTGTGTGTGTGTGTGTGTGTGTGTGTGTGTGTGTGTGTGTCTGACTGAGTGTGTGTGTGTGTGTGTGTGTGTTTGTGTGTGTGTGTGTGTGTGTGTGTGTGTGTGTCTGTGTGTCTGTGTGTGTCTGTGTGTGTGTGTGTGTGTGTGTGTGTGTGTGTGTGTGTGTGTGTGTGTGTGTGTGTGTGTGTGTCTGTGTGTGTGTGTGTGTGTGTGTGTGTGTGTGTGTGTGTGTGTGTGTGTGTGTGTGTGTGTGTGTGTGTCCAGCTGTGTTTAGAGACTCATCCTGTACAAAAGCTGAGATCTCGTTCACAAACAGCGCTATAAAAGCGAGATTAATTCGAGGCTATTGACAGATTTACGGTGGTGTTCATCAGGCCGTGAGCGAGAGCTGCTCTCCTCTTCACTCGAGTCAATGGATCAGGATGTTTCTAATGTACATGCACTGAAGGGTTTGATTTTACAAGACATGAAAGTGGAACCGGAGATATCATGGTTGAATGAATCATACAAATACGTCTGCCATATTTCAGCCAAATATCAAAAGAAAGAAATAATACATGAATGTTGCTTAAAGGGGTGGTTTACTGCTAGTTCAGTTCATAGTTCATACTTCCAAATTTTGAACTAGTTCATAGTTCTTTTTTTCCATATGTTGCTGCGAACTATTATTTTTCCAAATTATTGCCCCAGCCCATATAGAACCACAGACAGCACTAATTTTATCGGCGGGGAAAGTTTGCACAGAAATGTAAGATTTTTCCCATCCTCACGACCATGTCATAAAACTGGTTTAAATGACCATATGACGCCTCCTTGCTGCTTTTTGTGTTGATGACGCATGCGAATGTGCGACACTGGTGCTGGTGTTGCCAGATTGGGTGTTTTCTCCACTAAATATTAAGGCCTGTTTACGATGTGTTTTAGCCGGGTTTTCACTCTATAGAAATCTGGCACTCTATTGAACGAACGTAAACTGAGAGAGCGTGGCGTTCACAGACACCAGGGGTGCTTCTCATTTCTTATTTGTGCATCCTCGTTTCCTTTCCTCGCTTCCTTTCCTAGCGCCTCAGCTCCTCCCCCTGTAGGTTGTGAGGGAAGGACGCAAGGAAAGAAAATGAGGATGGAGGAATCGAATGAAAGCTTTTTTTATACATTGGAATACTTGATCATTCGAGTGTCACTTCACAGCGTCATCAGCAGCGCTCAAATACCCTGCAAGATACCCTGTTGAAATATGTGAGATGTGTGTGTAACCCCTTTCACCCGGGTCCCACTCGACCCGCACCGAGCGGGCCTCGAACCCGGGTCTCCGGCATGAGAGTCAGGCGCTCTAACAAAGGAGGCTAAAGACTGCAGCCTCTAGCATCTGTCGCTAGAGAGCCTTTTGAGATCAGAGGAGTGAGGTTTACTCGCACAGCAACTACTAGCTGGCCTCCGTTACACTCATCCCCCTAAACCTCACTCCCATCCGGGTCACGGCACCAATGTAACCCCTTTCACCCGGGTCCCACTCGACCCGCACCGAGCGGGCCTCGAACCCGGGTCTCCGGCATGAGAGTCAGGCGCTCTAACAAGGAGGCTAAAGACTGCAGCCTCTAGCATCTGTCTCTAGAGAGCCTTTTGAGATCAGAGGAGTGAGGTTTACTCCCACAGCAACTACTAGCTGGCCTCCGTTACATGTGGTTTATATAAACTGCATAGGTAAACTATAATTTAAAAAGATTGTGACAGATGTGAAGGGGGAGGAGAATGTATACGTGCGTCACGTTTAGTCAATGGAACAGTTCCGCATAGGATACACCTGTGTATCCTCGCTCATGACCCCTCTGAAAGCCTCCTCACTCCTCGTTCCTCGACTCCTCGCGGTGCAATTAGAGAATTGAGATGTCCTTCAAGATGGCTGTGCTTGATTGGTTTCCGGGTCATAGGATGGAGGACAGAGGAGCGAGGAGACGAGGAGGGATATTGAGAAGCACCCCAGAATGAACGAGTTCACAGTAACGTTCATCAGGCAGTAGGCTAATACAGTACATTAAGTAGTTTGTGAACTATCGTTCAATGAACGCGTTCAGGCACAAAATTGCATTGCAAATCAGGTTTATTGGCAAAATGTACAGACTTTCAGCTGTTCGCAATGAACAAATCAAACAAAAGTAATTGAAATAGCTCAACACAACAAATCTTTCAAGTGTTTTCCCCAAATTCAACTGAAAAAGCAACTTTTAATGACTTCTGCAGTCTCAAAATTACAAGAAATACGTTTTCAAAAGACTTCTAAACCCAGACGCTGTGTTGATAGATGACGGCCAGTTGTGCCAACTCAGTCAGGTATTGAGGAGCAAACAGCAAAATTTTAAATTCAATGCGATACTGAATAGATAGACAGTGCAGTGAACGTAGAATAGGCGTGATGTGGTCCTGTGAGCAAACGTGCAGCTCATTCTGGACCAGCTGAAGTCGAGGAATAGATGAGACAGGCAGCGAATTACACTAATCAAGCCGTGATGAAATAAAAGCATGAATTACAATCTCAAAACTCTTCCTGCTTAGGAATGGTTTAACTTTCGCTAATCTTCAGAGGTGGTGAAAGCTGGAACTGCAACTGTATTGATCTGTTTGTTCAATTTTAGGCCACTATCCAGTGTAAAACCCAGATTCTTTGCAACAAAAGAACGATATGAAGTGAGGGAACCCAAGTCAACATTGCTCAAATCAGTTTTCTCGGTAGGCCCAAACAGGACAATTTGAGTTTTGTCATCGTTCAAATGGAGAAAGTTGTTGTTTAGCCATGCTTTCAAATCTTGAAGACAGTCAATCAATTGATTTATGGGAGACCTGTCATTGCGCATTAATGGTATGTAAAGCTGCGTATCATCGGCATAGCAATGGAACGAGACACCGAATCTTCTTAATACAGAACCCGTGGGTAGCATGTACAGTGAAAACAGTAGCGGCGTTAAAGTTGACACCACATGTAACGTGTGCTAGAGAAGAAGAATGCTTCACTATATTTACAGAGGATCTTCTGTTGGACGGGAAGGACCGAGACCAGTCGAGTACAGTGCCTCTTATCCGATGCATTGCTCCCAACGAGACTGCAGGATACCGGGATCAACAAAACCAAACGCAGAGCTGAGATCTAACATTATTAAAGCCATGGTATTACCAGCATCAGTGGACATTAAAATGACATTAAACACTTTCAAAAGAGCCGTCTCTGTGCTGTGTAAGGTTTTAAAACCAGACTGAAAAATATCTGAAATACCATTACTATTCAAATAATTTTGTAGCTGCATAAATAAAAAAAGTTTCTAGAATTTTTGATAAAAACGGCAGGTTGGAAATTGGTGGAAAATTTGAGTAAACTGCAGGATCAGACAAAGGCTTCTTTGGGATGGGCGACACCGAAGCTAATTTAAAGTCCCTGGTAAAAGACAGTTGTTTATTATCATTACTAGATCAAGACCGATGGAGTCGAAGGCGTTTACAAATCGTGAGGGCAAAACATTATGGGGAGAAAACGTGGTTTTTAATTTTAGAGCAATTTCTCTACATGTCTGTAAAGAGACTAATTCAAAATCACTCCATTGACTAATGGATAAAATGGGGTCTGGAATAGAACCTGCCATTGTAGATAATTGAACCTGTGCATTTTGAACTTTATCTAGGAAATACTTAAAGTTTTTAAAGTGAAATGAAATCTCTGGAAATATCTGCATCGGGGGGTTTAAAACAGAGTCAATCGTCGAAAATAAAATTCTATAACAGTAAGAATTTTTGGCTATGATGTCCGATAAATATTTCGCCTTTGAAAATTATGCAAAGAGGCCTTCAGTATTTCATGATTCCTGAAGCCCATCCGTCTTCCACTTTCATTCACACTGATGACATTGTGGTCTAAGTTCCCGAATATCATTGTTTATCCATGGTTGGGATTTGCATTTCCGATTAACAAGCTTTCGAGGTGCAATATCATCTAAAATAACACAACATCTATTATTGAACAGTTGCACTTGACCATCAACACTCAAGTGGGAAGGAACAGAGTCTGAGGTAAGAGATTGAAATTCCTCCAGATACATATTAGAAATGCATTACAAGATTGAGCAGTCAGAGAACGAGCCCAGCATGCTCGAGCTGGTTTGGTACTGGGTGGAAAAGGAAGTGTCGCTAGTGACATCATCAGCAACAGATAAACCAAGTCAATATCAGGGGGTGGTTTCACAAAGCTATTTTAGACCGGTCTATAGTGTTAGACAAGTCTAAAATTTGCTCATAGACTTGTCTAATGCAAGTTACTGTGCGTTCACACCGCCGCCGGCGAGAGCGTCAAAGTGGCCGGAAATCATTCATTTTCAGTAGTCATTTCATTTCCACTGTCGGGCCAGGGCCGGGTCAGGGCTAACAGTGAGCCAAGCCGGGCCAGTGGCCTCGGGCCTCAAGCACCGGGCTCGTGTTTCCACTGCCGGGCCAGTAGCCCCGCAGCGCTGCCCGAAACCCTGTCCTTAACACACCTTTCTGGATAAAACGTCATACAACCTAACCCATTTTAGCGGGTATTATGAATTTATTATTTTTTTTAGTTAGGAAGATAGCATGTATATTAACTCACCGGCCGTGGCTGCCAAAGTGTCCCAACTTCTCTCGCCACTAACAGAGGGACTGTGACCCAGCACACTGTCCATTCAGTCGAACCATGGAAAATTCCTTCTCTCGGCTTCGCTTTGTCAATTGTGCGTTTTAATCGCCTCGTACTGCGTCCGCAACTTTTTTATTTTTTCCGGAAACTTAAAGCTTTGTTCGCTGAATGCTTAGCTTCAGCAACGATGTATTTTATAACGTTCGTGTTTCTGCAAACGCCGTCAAATTGACACTGTACCCTTTCTTCTGCCCAAATGCTCAGTAGAGCTTTGGTATCTTCGACAGGCAGTAATGTTACAGGCGATTCCCCATTTCGAGCAGCGATTATTTTGCGCTATATAAAAAAGTGAAATGTGCATCTTGCCGCAGACCATAACTTTCCCTAACACCGATAAACTACGCCTTTTACCTTGACCACGCCTCTAGCCCGAGCTGGCCCGCTTTGGCCCAAGGTATTCGACAGGCCAGAAATCCTGGTCGTTGGCCCCAAGTAAGCCCCGCTCAAGCACCGGAAGTGACAATGGAAACGCGACTGGCCCTGGCACGCACTAGCAAGGCTCGGCCCTGGCCCGGCAGTGGAAACACGGCTATTGAGAGCCGGCGGCGAGCTCCGCCGTGGGCGGCCCGTCTTGGACGGTGAGAGCGGCGTCGAGAGTTGAAATCTGGTCAACTTTATGGTAATAAGCTATGACACGGTTCGGCGGCAACGAATCGGAATGTAGAAGTGCTCCATTTGAGAGGATTCCAGAGAACGCAGTCCTGTAAACTTTGGTTCCGACCACATTAGTTCCCAAGCAAAATAGAGGAGACGTTGATCATTTGAATTTGATAAGGCGTGTAACACTATTTATAGACAAGATTTTCACGTTAATACACTTTTTTTTCTGCGGGAATGTAAATTAGAATAGAACTTAACCATGAACACAAAAGCCACACCACACACATGGCTTTTAATTGGTTTATTTCGTTAGCAAACATGTCACTGTAATCGTTAAGTTCTTTCCACCGATCACTTTTCTGCAAAAATAACGATCGACATGCTTGTTTGATTTGCAGCCCCCTTAAATGAAGTTTTAAAAAAGACCAAGTATTTGATCTACGTCAGAGCATCAGAGCATCCACGAATCTTTCCACGGCGTCGCTGGAAGGGCGGCGAGAGCGAATTTTGCCACTCTCGCGGGCGGCGGTGTGAACGCACAGTTAGACTGTTTCACAAAAATAAAGACTGACTTAATTTAGACCAAAAATAATTAGACACCTTACCCCAGGCTAACTTAGGTCTAATCCTGCGTTCTATTATTGTCAACGAACCGACTCGGCCCTCGGATATGACGTCAATTCCACACTTCAAGCGTTCTGATATGTTTTGAGCGTCCGAGTCGGAGAAAAACATGGACGCCACCCGGAAAGCTGTTGCTATGGTAGAACTGGCCGAGAACCAGGCGCTTATCAAAACGCAGCCATTTGAACTTCTAAAATTTTCACTTTATTTCATGTTTTAGTTTATCTTCTGTTAGCAACGCTAGCCACGTTACTAACACCTGTTTGAAACAAGGCATCATTCAATATTGCACTCACAACAAGACCGATTCCCATACCCACAGGCAGTGATACGGGTGCAGTGAGGTATTGCAGTAATACCAGTGATTAAAATCATCATTTAAACAAAGTCCCACAGGACGCTGCCATCTTGGATCCCGTATCGGAATTCTTGCTCGGTGTCCTCAAGATTGTCCAACTTCCGAACTGGGAAATCATAGGAAAGGGGGCGTGTTGCTACGCAACGTCTTCCTAGTCGGAACTCCGACACGGATAAATAATAGAACGCACCATAAGACTCTATGTTACCATGGCAACCAGCAGTAACAATCAGTTACATTACAAACAGCCAAAAGAAAAGGGAAAATGGCTCCTCCAGTTTTTGGATATTTCGTCTTAAATATTTATTTTTTGGCATCTTGTACCATGTTTTTGTATCTTTTCTGTACGTCTTTAACGCTCCGCTCAACGGTCGGATTAACGCTATTAACTGTCGTATCTTTTTCCAAATTAAACATTTCTTCTTGTTACTACTTTCTCCGCTAAAGTTCCCAAGTAAAATGTCCTTGTAACTGTTATCCTCCTCCAACAAACATATGTTTTCCGCTGGGGTAAACTGCACTGAGCGGTTGAATACGCTTACTTGATCCGCCATGTTTTTTGTTTTGAAAAGTGTCTTATTTTACCCAGACTACATTGCAGTGTAGTCCTACTTAAGATAGTCAAAGTCGTGAGTGCTTTGTGCAACGGTCTGATTTAGATGTCTATCTGAAGTCGGACTATCTACTATATTTAAGCCATAGTCAAAGTGTATCTTTGTGAATCCGGCCCCAGATCTAATGTATGACCAAGACAGTGAGTGCGACCGTTTACACATTGCACTAAGTTTAGTGAAGATATGAGGTTTAAAAAATCCTTTGCTAAGGGATTGGCTGCACAACAGACATGAATATTGAAATCACCCAAAATTAAAATACAATCGTATTTAGTCTGAATATTCCCCAAAAAGTCAGCAAATTCTTCAATAAAATTATTTTATGCCGGTGGTCGGTAGATTAAAATGATCAATACAGAATTAGAGGATTTTTTTTTAACATATTAGTAATAGCCTTATTTTTTGTTGTTATTATTTGTCCTCTTCTTTATTATCATATCTTCCTCATCCTCCAGTTAATACCAATTTTTTTCTCTCCTCTATTATTATTTAGTTAATTTTTATTACGTCTGTTGTATCTGTAAGAGGGGTATAGATAAATTAAATGTTTGGCGTTACTACTTCAGAGAAAGGACTTGGGTCACCTGATTTTACCCATGACTCAGTTGTGGTAGATTTTTCCCTAAACCTAACTACGTACCTGGAACCTAATTACCTGAGCCGTCTCCAGTCGACACTTCATACTTTATTCTCCAGCTCTGCGTCTCCTGTCGACAACTGGCTTTGAGTTCTGAATCTCTCACTTCTTGCTTCTCTAACTAACGTGCTTCCCTATCTAACCTGCTGTGCAGCCGTAATAAACACAGACTTCAGCAAATGTCCTCTAAATGCTTTAATCACGACCAGGAGATCTTCCTGAGCAGTTCTCAGAGCATCTCTCCCAAGTAGAACAAGGCCGGAGGATCCCAGACAAATCCCATTGAGAATCCCAACAGTAAACACGAATACAACAGTTTTCATAGAGTAAAGGAATGGAAAGATGACATGAAACATTACATAATTTCCCCACAATTTGATTGGTTCTTCATAGACAAGCCCTCTTGTTACTAGGTAACCAAAAGGTTTCAAAGTTAGACATCTGTCTAGTTTCATTTCTCATATTTGTTGTTTTTACACTCACACAACCAAAGTCACGAGACGATCTGCGAAGCGAGCTCAGATAACGATGGCCGGCCTTCCTTCGCCGAATCCCAGAGGAACTGCGTTGTGAAGAGCGGGAAGGGGAATCCAGCGAGTCTGATCAACTAAGTAATGAGCCCGCGCAGAACCGCCCGCAGCCAGAGCCAAGTTTATCCTCGCGGTAATACCTGCGCGTCTTCTTCTACGTCGTCTGTCTGAGACAGTGATGGTTTGCCATGATATCCAGCGAGGCCAGAGCAAAAACTGTCAAGTTCAGAGAGAGACTTGGAGAAGATGATAGTACAGCTGCACTAGCGGCTAAGAATGTGTTAGCTATTCACAATGGCAGAGACATCTAATTCTCTAAAGTGACCCACTGTATTTATTAAGATAGATAAATAAAAATAATCTATCTATTTACAATGCTACAAAAAACATGATCTATACATATATGTTTTATTAGAGGTTCAAGCACAAAGTGCTGAAACCCTATTGTAATTGTAAGGATTTGTAAAACGCATCGTGCAGAACAAACCGTAAGTGCTGGAGACTTGAAACCTGGCCAGATGGTAGGCCTCAATTTGGGGAGATCCTAAACAAAAACTCAGAACTTCACACAAATTGGTGGGCATATGTGTCATAACAAAGTAAACAAGCATGCACAATTTTATGGAGATCGGACCATAGGTGGTGCTATAACTGTTAAAAAGCTTAAAAACCATGTATTTCCTATGGAAAATTGCCTGTATTGGCTGTTAATGGTCTTTTAAACCTATAATTTCAGTGGTTAAATGCTTGCTAAATAAAACTTAATGTCTTTAATGCTTATGTGCTTAAAGGCCTTAAATGCTCGAACCCCGATAAATGCTGCTTGCAGCTTTAATTTGTTTTATTATTTATATATTATATAATGTTGATGCTTTGACAACATTGTGCTACACAGTCATGCTAATAAAGTGAATTTGAAATTTTAAAAATTTAAATTTAAAAATTGAGTCTCATTGGTCTTGTACAGCTTGGGCATAGATGGCTAAATGTCGATCAATTGTTGAAATTCGTAGACAATAAGAGAGTGGCAGTAAATTGACAAGGGAGACAATAAAAACGATAAAAACATAACATGTAGACGTCCTGCCACACACACCGGCGCCATCTTGTTTATAACCTCAGAACTGTGAGATTATACTGTGAGCCTTTACTATCTTTGTGTATCCTGTTCCTTGTCTGTGAAGGGCGATGATGCCTTCTCCTAAAGGGATGTTTGATCATAATTTCACTTTTCTAACTTTAGCTAGTGTGTAATGTTGTTGTTTGATCATAAACAACATCTATAAAGTTACGACGCTCAAAGTTCAAAGCAAAGGGAGAGATTTTCTTTTCCAGAAATTTGCTTTTTAAGGACTACAACAAACGGCTGGTAGGGACCACACGACATTCCTCCGGGTTAGTGACATCATTAACCCTGAAACGTACATAAACCCCGCCCCCAAGAACGTGATTTATAGATTATCAAGACAGAATATAAGATAATTACACATAAGCTACATAAATTCATCAACTAACCATTCAGAAATGTTGTCTACATGTTACTTCTTCTTGAGTCTCTCCATCTTTCTGACTACAGTTTGAACATAAAAGGCTAAAAGTTACTGAAATGTTCAGTGCATGTGTGTGTGTGTAAACAAACATGAGCTCTTGAAGCTCCTCCCCCTGTGCCGGGAGTAGCAGCTCATTTGCATTTAAAGGGACACACACAAAAACGGTGCGTTTTTGCTCACCCTCAAAAAGTGACAACTTTAACATGCTATATACAAATATCTGTGGGGTATTTTGAGCTAAAATTTCACATTCACACTCTGGGGACATCAGAGATTTATCTTACATCGCGTGAAAAGGGCATTATAGGACCCCTTTAACTTTTTGGACCATTCTTTTGACTTAGCCATATTTATAAGTTGCAGTCAAATGTGACACTCAACAAACCTAGCCAGTTCAGATATTTAGTGTGTTCTAGCTCAAGCACACCTGGTCCAACTAATGAAGCCCTTGATTACTTGCATCTTGATTTGTGTTGTTGTGAGGGATTCTATTCAGGGGTTGAATAATTTTGAAACTACAGAAGTCATAAAAAGTTGCATTTATAGTTACATTTGGCGAAATCACTTAAATCGTTTGTTGTGTTGAGCTATTTTAATTACTTTTGTTTGATTTGTTCATTGCAAACAGCTTGAAGTCTGTACATTTAGCCAATAAACCTGATTTGCATTTGGGGTTTGAATAATTTCAATTGTAACTGTATATATAATATATACACACACGTATATATATAATATATATATATATATGTGTGTGTGTAAAAAAAGTACAACAATAATAATTATTTCTCCATACTACAATATTTTAATGTTATATTACTAATAAAAAATTCTCCATACTAATAATATCCTTATTATATTACTGTATTAGTAATAATACATATTATTTGGTGATTTAAAAATGTTCCTAAAAATTCTAAAGTATGAGAATTTTGGTAGTCAAATGTGTTGAAATGAAATGTATTATTAATATAAGCATTATATTATATTATATACATTTTAATGATCCAAAATCAAGATGTGGTAGGTCAGATTTATGTGTTTGCACTTTTGGAGGAGTTTAATACTTTTAACACTGGATTTTCCTTAAATTGTCTCACAGCGCCACCTAGTGGGCATATACTGACGTTACCAGACAGGCCTAACAAAACACTCATTCACTCATGCAGACTCACTTAAACTCAAATACAATTCTATAGTTTTTCAGAACTTTTTTTTTATTATTATTTCAGTGAAAAGTACTAAAAAAGAACGAAAAAACTGGATGGGTCGCGGGTCACAGTCCTCCAGAGAAGATGATCTCGAGTGCCGACTGCAGGTCCCCGTTCGTGGCTGTTAGCGCTCGCAGAGCCAGACTCTCGTCCTGGATGCCCATATCCCTGAGCTGCTGCATCTGTGTCTGCCAGCGGCCCTGCAACACACACACACACACACACACACACACACACACACACACACACACACACACACACACACACACACACACACACACACACACACACACACACACACGTAAGCAGCAGACACTGCAAAATGCTACAGCATTTATCAAGCAAAATGGCTCTATCTACCTATCAGTAGTCAACATTTGAAGTGGATCAACACCTTTCATCAAAGTTATACATGAATTTTGAACAATAACAGTTCTTGTTCAACTTTTTTGATCCACTTCAAATGTTGACTACTATATACATATATATACAATCAACCAAACAAAAGATTATTCAGACACCAGCTATAATTTTTGATATTGTTTCACTAGTGTGTACAGGACACTATAGTTCATTTATGTGAGTGAGGAGAGCAAAATACAGTAAACTGTGACATATTATACACACAACTTCTTCATACAGCGACTACCAGTGAAATATGAGACCGAAAATGATTGGGACACTTTGAGCTGATCATGTTTTGCTGAAGTGTTTTTTCTTTAATAACTAATGCAGATTTTTACACCACAGACTGAACAACATGAAGCATTGCTTGGTAACTGGTTGAGCTAAACTGGTATTATCTAATTGTGTAGTTAAATTTAACAGCTGACAGATATTCAACATAATTCATGTGTGAGAGTCTAACAGAAGGACGGACAAAACCAGTGAAATATCAACTGATTTGACAACCCATTTTCTAAACTATAGCGAATAAACTGTGATAACGTGAGAAATGTTAGTTTGACTGTTATATATAGTGAAATGCTGCTGTTCTGCTGGTCACCTGGAGCGAGCTCACGCCAGACGCCTGTAACGCTTGTTGAAGAGCCTGAGAGAGGAGACTGTTGCTGACCGGAGCGCCAGAGGACGTGTCCTACAGCACAGAGGAGAGAGCATTAGTGTGTGTGTGTGTGTCTGACGGCCCACCAGAGGACGTGTCCTACAGCACAGAGGAGAGAGCATTAGTGTGTGTGTGTGTGTGTGTGTCTGACGGCCCACCAGAGGACGTGTCCTACAGCACAGAGGAGAGAGAGCATTAGTGTGTGTGTGTGTGTCTGACGGCCCACCAGAGGACGTGTCCTACAGCACAGAGGAGAGAGAGCATTAGTGTGTGTGTGTGTGTGTGTGTGTCTGACGGCCCACCAGAGGACGTGTCCTACAGCGCAGAGGAGAGTGAGCATTAGTGTGTGGTGTGTGTGCGCATGTGTGTGTGTGTGTGTCTGACGGCCCACCAGAGGAGAGTGAGCATAAGTGTGTGTGTGTGTGTGTGTGTCTGACGGCCCACCAGAGGACGTGTCCTACAGCACAGAGGAGAGAGAGCATTAGTGTGTGTGTGTGTGTGTGTGTGTGTGTGTGTGTCTGACGGCCCACCAGAGGACATGTCTTACAGACGAGAGTGAGCATTAGTGTGTGGTGTGTGTGTGTGTCCGCATGTGTGTGTGTGTGTCTGACGGCCCACCAGAGGAGAGTGAGCATTAGTGTGTGTGTGTGTGTGTGTGTATGTGTGTGTCTGACGGCCCACCAGAGGAGAGTGAGCATTAGTGTGTGATGTGTGTGTGTGCGCGTGTGTGTCTGACGGCCCACCAGAGGAGAGTGAGCATAAGTGTGTGGTGTGTGTGTGTGTGTCTGACGACATACCAGAGGACATGTCCTACAGACGAGAGTGAGCATTTGTGTGTGTGTGTGTGTGTGTCTGACGGCCCACCAGAGGAGAGTGAGCATAAGTGTGTGGTGTGTGTGTGTGTGTCTGTGTGTGTGTGTCTGACGGCCCACCAGAGGAGAGTGAGCATTAGTGTGCGGTGTGTGTGTGTGTGTGCGCATGTGTGTGTGTGTGTGTCTGACGGCCCACCAGAGGAGAGTGAGCATTAGTGTGCGGTGTGTGTGTGTGTGTGCGCATGTGTGTGTGTGTGTGTGTCTGTCTGACGGCCCACCAGAGGAGAGTGAGCATTAGTGTGCGGTGTGTGTGTGTGTGCGCATGTGTGTGTGTATGTGTGTGTGTGTGTGTGTGTGTGTGTCTGACCGGAGCGGTGGCCTCAGGGGTGCTGGCTAAAGCTAGGGCTGATGCTAGCTCGCTCTGAGTGATGGGTCGACTGTGTGTGTGTGTGTGTGTGTGTGTGTGAGTGTGTATATATGTGTGTGTGTGTATTTGTGTGTGTGTGTGTGTGTGTGTCTGACCGGAGTGCTGGCCTCGGGGGTGCTGGCTAAAGCTAGGGCTGATGCTACCTCACTCTTAGTGATGGGTCGACTGTGTGTGTGTATGTATGTGTGTGTGTGTGTGTGTGTGTGTGTGTGTGTGTGTGTGTGTGTGTGTGTGTGTGTGTGTCTGACAGGAGTGCTGGCCTCAGGGGTGCTGGCTAAAGCTAGGGCTGATGCTAGCTCGCTCTGAGTGATGGGTCGACTGTGTGTGTGTGTGTGTGTGTGTGTGTGTGTATATATGTGTGTGTGTGTGTATTTGTGTGTGTGTGTGTGTGTGTGTGTGTGTCTGACCGAAACGCTGGCCTCGGGGGTGCTGGCTAAAGCTAGGGCTGATGCTAGCTCGCTCTTAGTGATGGGTCGAGTGTGTGTGTGTGTGAGTGTGTGTGTGTGTGTCTGACCGGAGCGCTGACCTCAGGGGTGCTGGCTAAAGCTAGGGCTGATCCTAGCTCGCTCTGAGTGATGGGTCGAGTGTGTGTGTGTGTGTGTGTGTGTGTGTGTGTATATATGTGTGTGTGTGTATTTGTGTGTGTGTGTGTGTGTGTGTGTGTGTGTGTCTGACCGAAACGCTGGCCTCGGGGGTGCTGGCTAAAGCTAGGGCTGATGCTAGCTCACTCTTAGTGATGGGTCGAGTGTGTGTGTGTGTGTGTGTGTGTGTGTGTGTGTGTGTGTGTGTGTGTGTATATGTGTTTGTGTGTGTGTCTGACCGGAGCGCTGGCCTCAGGGGTGCTGGCTAAAGCTAGGGCTGATGCTAGCTCGCTCTGAGTGATGGGTCGACTGTGAGTGTGTGTGTGTGTGTGTTTGTGTTAGTGTGTGTGTGTGTCTGACCGGAGCGCTGGCCTCGGGGGTGCTGGCTAAAGCTAGGGATGATGGTAGCTCGCTCTGAGTGATGGGTCGACTGTGTGTGTGTATGTATGTGTGTGTGTGTGTGTGTGTGTGTGTGTATATGTGTTTGTGTGTGTGTGTGTGTCTGACCGGAGCGCTGGCCTCGGGGGTGCTGGCTAAAGCTAGGGCTGATGCTAGCTCGCTCTGAGTGATGGGTCGACTGTGTGTGTGTGTGTGTATGTATGTGTGTGTGTGTGTGTGTGTGTGTGTGTGTGTCTGACCGGAGCGCTGGCCTCGGGGGTGCTGGCTAAAGCTAGGGCTGATGCTAGCTCGCTCTGAGTGATGGGTCGAGGCCCAGTTGCTCCACTAGGACCCAGAGTCGTCGGTCTCGACGCTGCAAACGGTCTCTGGTGTCTGGCTCGGTTTCCATGCTTTAAACAACATGCACAGATTTTTTCTTAATATCATTATACAATATACTGTACATCAAAATACAACAATCATAAAAAAAATATCTTTCTCACTATAATACTAATTAAAATTCCTCTTCCTATAATATTACTATAATAATAATAATAATATAAATTATTCTTAATAAATTACTACTAATAAAAAATCCTTACTATAATACTACTGTAATAATAATAATAATAATAGATATTTTCCTTACTATATTACTACTACTATTTAAAATTATCCTTACTATAACTAATAATAAAAAATAATTAATATAACATTATTATAAAAAAAAACATTAACTATATTAATAAGAAAACCCCCTCACTTAAATATATTATTATACTCATAAAAATCCCCATTACCAATATATTACTGTAATGATACTACAAATTCTCCTTACTATAATAATATATCTTTACTAAATTACTACTAATAAACAAATTCTTACTTTAATATAACTGTAATAATAAAAATTCTCCTTTCTATAATTTTACTAGTAATAAAAATAACCATACTATAATATTATTATAATAATATTTAAAATTATCCTTAATATACTATAATAAGAAATTACTATAATATAATTTAGATTTATATTTATCTGACACTTTTACTAATAATAAATACTAATAAAAAATCCCCATTACCAAACTATTACTGTCATTATACTACAAATTTTCCTTACTGTAATACAAATGGCCTTACTATAATATATAAAATTCTCCTTAATATACTATAATAATAATAATATAAATTCTCCTTATTATGATATTACAAGTAATAAAAAGGTCATTAATATGATACAATTTTAAATTCTCCTTAATATAATGTTACTTACAATAAAACAAATTATAATTATGATAAATAAAATAATATATACGATTTTACACAATCTGACTGTAGAGTGCGACAAAACGTACAGGCTGGAAATCCTCATCATCATCTGACATGCCCTCGAACAGAAAACCTCCTGTCACACACAGAAAACATGAAAAACAATGAGTAGATGATGTGAACATCATCAGATGCAGTGAATATTATCAGACACAGTGAATATTATCAGATAGAGTGAATAATATCATCAGACGCAGTGAATATCATCAGATCAACAAACGCAGTAAATATCATCAGACACAGTGAATATCATCAGATGCAGTGAATATCATCAGACGCAGTGAATATCATCAGATGCAGTGAATATAATCAGATGCAGTGAATATCATCAGATCAACAAACGCAGTAAATATCATCAGACACAGTGAATATCATCAGATGCAGTGAATATCATGAGACACAGTGAATATCATCAGACGCAGTGAATATAATCAGACGCAGAGAATATCATCAGATGCAGTGAATATCATCAGACGAAGTGAATATCAGACGCAGTGAATTTCATCAAATGCAGTGAATATCATCAGAAGCTGTGAATTTCATCAAATGCAGTGAATATCATCAGAAGCTGTGATTTTCATCAAATGCAGTGAATATCATCAGACGCTGTGAATTTCATCAAATGCAGTGAATATCATCAGACGCACGACGCAGTGAATGTCATCAGACACAGTGAATATCATCAGAAGCAGTGAATATCATCAGAAGCAGTGAATATCATCAGAAGCAGTGAATATCATCAGATCAACAAACGCACTGAATATCATGAGACGCAGTGGATATCATCAGATGCAGTGAATATTATCAGACACAGTGAATATTATCAGATAGAGTGAATAATATCATCAGACGCAGTGAATATCATCAGATCAACAAACGCAGTAAATATCATCAGACACAGTGAATATCATCAGATGCAGTGAATATCATCAGACGCAGTGAATATCATCAGATGCAGTGAATATAATCAGATGCAGTGAATATTATCAGACACAGTGAATATTATCAGATAGAGTGAATAATATCATCAGACGCAGTGAATATCATCAGATCAACAAACGCAGTAAATATCATCAGACACAGTGAATATCATCAGATGCAGTGAATATCATCAGACGCAGTGAATATCATCAGATGCAGTGAATATAATCAGATGCAGTGAATATCATCAGATCAACAAACGCAGTAAATATCATCAGACACAGTGAATATCATCAGATGCAGTGAATATCATGAGACACAGTGAATATCATCAGACGCAGTGAATATAATCAGACGCAGAGAATATCATCAGATGCAGTGAATATCATCAGACGAAGTGAATATCAGACGCAGTGAATTTCATCAAATGCAGTGAATATCATCAGAAGCTGTGAATTTCATCAAATGCAGTGAATATCATCAGAAGCTGTGATTTTCATCAAATGCAGTGAATATCATCAGACGCTGTGAATTTCATCAAATGCAGTGAATATCATCAGACGCACGACGCAGTGAATGTCATCAGACACAGTGAATATCATCAGAAGCAGTGAATATCATCAGAAGCAGTGAATATCATCAGAAGCAGTGAATATCATCAGACGCAGTGAATATCATCAGAAGCAGTGAATATCATCAGACGCAGTGAATATCATCAGACGCAGTGAATATAATCAGACGCAGAGAATATCATCAGATGCAGTGAATATCATCAGACGAAGTGAATATCAGACGCAGTGAATGTCATCAGACACAGTGAATATCATCAGACGAAGTGAATATCAGACGCAGTGAATGTCATCAGACACAGTGAATATCATCAGAAGCAGTGAATATCATCAGACGCAGTGAATGTCATCAGACACAGTGAATATCATCAGAAGCAGTGAATTTCATCAAATGCAGTGAATATCATCAGAAGCTGTGATTTTCATCAAATGCAGTGAATATCATCAGACGCTGTGAATTTCATCAAATGCAGTGAATATCATCAGACGCACGACGCAGTGAATGTCATCAGACACAGTGAATATCATCAGAAGCAGTGAATATCATCAGACGCAGTGAATATCATCAGACGCAGTGAATATAATCAGACGCAGAGAATATCATCAGATGCAGTGAATATCATCAGACGAAGTGAATATCAGACGCAGTGAATGTCATCAGACACAGTGAATATCATCAGACGAAGTGAATATCAGACGCAGTGAATGTCATCAGACACAGTGAATATCATCAGAAGCAGTGAATATCATCAGACGCAGTGAATGTCATCAGAAACAGTGAATATCATCAGACGAAGTGAATATCAGACGCAGTGAATATCATCAGACACAGTGAATATCATCAGAAGCAGTGAATATCATCAGACGCAGTGAATGTCATCAGACACAGTGAATATCATCAGAAGCAGTGAATATCATCAGACACAGTGAATATCATCAGAAGCAGTGAATATCATCAGACGCAGTGAATATCATCAGAAGCAGTGAATATCATCAGACGCAGTGAATATCATCAGACACAGTGAATATCATCAAATGCAGTGAATATCATCAGACACAGTGAATATCATCAGAAGCAGTGAATATCATCAGACGCAGTGAATATCATCAGACACAGTGAATATCATCAGAAGCAGTGAATATCATCAGATGCAGTGAATATCATCAGACGAAGTGAATATCAGACGCAGTGAATTTCATCAAATGCAGTGAATATCATCAGAAGCTGTGATTTTCATCAAATGCAGTGAATATCATCAGACGCTGTGAATTTCATCAAATTCAGTGAATATCATCAGGCGCACGACGCAGTGAATGTCATCAGACACAGTGAATATCATCAGAAGCAGTGAATATCATCAGAAGCAGTGAATATCATCAGACACAGTGAATATCATCAGACGCAGTGAATATCATCAGACGCAGTGAATTTCATCAAATGCAGTGAATATCATCAGACGCAGGACGCAGTGAATGTCATCAGACGCAGTGAATATCATCAGACACAGTGAATATCATCAAATGCAGTGAATATCATCAGACGCTGTGAATTTCATCAAATGCAGTGAATATCATCAGACGCACGACGCAGTGAATGTCATCAGACGCAGTGAATATCATCAGACACAGTGAATATCATCAGACGCACTG
Organism: Siphateles boraxobius; assembly: GCF_051911475.1. Taxonomy (NCBI): domain Eukaryota; kingdom Metazoa; phylum Chordata; class Actinopteri; order Cypriniformes; family Leuciscidae; genus Siphateles; species Siphateles boraxobius. The sequence goes on along the minus strand of NW_027508808.1, from coordinate 1,827,997 downwards.
AATATCATCAGACGCAGTGAATATCATCAGACGCAGTGAATTTCATCAGACGCAGTGAATATCATCAGACGCAGTGAATTTCATCAGATGCAGTGAATATCATCAGACGCAGTGAATTTCATCAGATGTAGTGAATATCATCAGACGAAGTGAATATCAGATGAAGTGAATATCAGATGCAGTGCATATCATCAGATGCAGTGCATATCATCAGATGCAGTGAATTTCATCAGATGCAGTGCATATCATCAGATGTAGTGAATATCATCAGACGAAGTGAATATCAGATGAAGTGAATATCAGATGCAGTGCATATCATCAAATGCAGTGCATATCATCAGATGCAGTGCATATCATCAGATGCAGTGCATATCATCAGATGCAGTGCATATCATCAGATGCAGTGCATATCATCAGATGCAGTGCATATCATCAGATGCAGTGCATATCATCAGATGCAGTATTGTTTCATCTACAAGCTGAAGTTCACCTGGCATTTCGCTGTAGAAACTGTCCGATGTGCTGCGTGACGAGCCGGACTGGCTGGAGATGCTGCTGGTCACAGAGTGCAGGACCAGGACGATGGCGTTCACCAATGCTGGGTGAGAGCGGATCAACCTGGAGCACACACACACACACACACACACACACACACACACACACACACACACACACACACACACACACACACACACACACACACACACACACAGGCAGGTGAGATCATGTTCACTGAAGCTTGTGCCTCCTAAAGCACTATTTTAACAATCTAAGCTCATGGTCTAAAGCGCACAACGCAAGGCCCCGCTTTTGCTATTTTAATGACGGGAAAAATGGTCGGTGCTCCCGGTGCATGGTCTATAAGCGTCGTCTCTATTCCCTTAGGGTGCTTTCACACTGGCAGTTTAGTTCAGAACAGGGCACTTTTCGCATGAAAAATCGCTAATGAGAATGCTGTCGTGCGGACCCAGGTGTGCACTGGGGTCCCGAACCCGAGACTACCCGGATTCGTGTGAATGTGAAAGCAACACGGACTCGGGTGCGCACTTGTTTTTCCAGAGAGCAAACGGATCTCTATGACCGATGTGTAATAAGCAGTGTGTGTGTAATAAGCAGTGTGTGTAATAAGCAGAGTGTGTGTAATGAGCAGAGTGTGTGTAATGAGCAGTGTGTAATGAGCAGAGTGTGTGTAATGAGCAGAATGTGTGTAATGAGCAGAATGTGTGTAATGAACAGAGTGTGTGTAAAAAGCAGAGTGTGTGTAAAAAGCAGAGTGTGTGTAAAAAGCAGAGTGTGTGTAACAAGCAAAGTGTGTGTAAAAAGCAGTGTGTGTGTAATAAGCAGAGTGTGTATTATAAGCAGTGTGTGTGTAATAAGCAGAGTGTGTATAATGAGCAGAGTGTGTGTAAAAAGCAGAGTGTGTATAATAAGCAGAGTGTGTGTAAAAAGCAGAGTGTGTATAATGAGCAGCGTGTGTATAATGAGCAGAGTGTGTGTAAAAAGCAGAGTGTGTATAATAAGCAGAGTGTGTATAATGAGCAGAGTGTGTGTAAAAAGCAGAGTGTGTATAATAAGCAGAGTGTGTATAATGAGCAGAGTGTGTGTAAAAAGCAGAGTGTGTATAATAAGCAGAGTGTGTATAATGAGCAGAGTGTGTGTAAAAAGCAGAGTGTGTATAATAAGCAGAGTGTGTATAATGAGCAGAGTGTGTGTAAAAAGCAGAGTATGTATAATAAGCAGAGTGTGTGTAAAAAGCAGAGTGTTTATAATGAGCAGAGTGTGTGTAAAAAGCAGAGTGTACGGGCGTTGTGGACCCGCCTAGAGGCTCATATTACTAACGCGCTCTTTAAATAACACTTGCGCCATTGAACTGTTGACCGACGGAAACCTGGTCAAAAGTCAGTCTATTTCAGTTCCTCAAAATAGCAGCGCTCCAACAATGCTCCTGAACACACACCTGGTTCTCAGACCAGCCGCCCATGGGCCACAGATGGGTGCAAATGCATTTGCTATTTAAACAACATGGCGCAGGCCATGAAAATGAAAACTGCGTTGGGATGAAACTAGCAAAACACTTTAACTTTGCCCGGCGCTACATTGCACCGAGTGTATGATAGTGTGTGTGTGTGGAGGAAACTCACGTGTCCAGCAGGTTTGGGTCTGTGAACTGAACGAACAGATCTTTATCCTGGAGCACACCTGCAAAACGAAGGAGTCGATGAGAGTCACATGATTCTCCGTCCATGAGCATTAATGCATTTCAAAGCCAACAAACCTAAAGCCACAGGATCTGAACTGAGTCCAGGTGAGGCCGCGATAATCTGCTCCAGCGACTCTTTATTAGCCAGCATCTTATACACCTGAAAACACAAGAGAGCATGTTTAACTGCTTTGTTAAATACCCGTTAATAATATTAATTATTAATTTATTAATAATCATTACCGAGTTCACGTAGTGTAACAGCGCAGCGCTTCTGTGTTGTACGTCACACGCAGGCTCACTATTGGCCGACGCTGGTCATGTGTGTGTGATGCGTGTGACGTACAACACAGAAGCGCTGCGCTGTTACACTAGTGAACTCACTCGACGCCCACAGAGAAGGACATGAAGAGTTAAAAATAAAGTCGTTATTTTTGTTTGTTTTTGCGCACAAAAAGTATTCTCGTCGCTTGATAAACTTAAGATTGAGCCACTGTAGTCACTTGGACTATTTTAACAATGTCTTTAATAACTTTTCGGGGAACAAGTTTCAATCCCTTAGAAGCCTATGGAGGAGTGATCCAGCTCTCAGATTTAATCACAAATATCTTAATTCGTGTTGCGAAGATGAACGAAGGTCTTACGGGGTTCAACAACATGAGGGAGAGTAAATACTGACAGAATTTATATTTTTAGGTGAACTATCCCTTTAAGCATCACAAGATTAGTGGCAGTGAATGAACAAAAACAATTGTAGACATGATTAGAAAAGGCCTTCTAAAAAAATGGTCACAAATCAACCATGGTGAAATCATGGTGATGGCGCAGTGGATAAGACACATGCCTTTGGTGTGAGAGACCCGGGTTCGAATCCACTGTGAGACACCAATGTGTCCCTGAGCAAGACACTTAACCCCTAGTTGCTCCAGAGGCGTGCGACCTCTGACATATATAGCAATTGTAAGTCGCTTTGGATAAAAGCGTCAGCTAAATTAATAAATGTAAATGTAATAAATTATGGTGTATATGATGGATAGATGCACTTTTATGATGGATAGATGAACTTTTATGATAGATGCACTTTTATGATGGATAGATGCACTTTTATGATGGATAGATGCACTTTTATGATGGACAGATGCACTTTTATGATGGATAGACAAACTTTTATGATGATAGATGCACTTTTATGATGGATAGATGCACTTTATGATGGACAGATGCACTTTTATGATGGATAGATGCACTTTTATTATGGATAGACAAACTTTTATGATGGATAGACAAACTTTTATGATGATAGATGCACTTTTATGATGGATAGATGCACTTTATGATGGACAGATGCACTTTTATGATGGATAGATGCACTTTTATGATGGATAGACAAACTTTTATGATGATAGATGCACTTTTATGATGGATAGATGCACTTTATGATGGATAGATGCACTTTTATGATGGACAGATGCACTTTTATGATGGATAGATGCACTTTATGATGGATAGATGCACTTTTATGATGGACAGATGCACTTTTATGATGGATAGATGCACTTTTATGATGGGCAGATGCACTTTTATGATGGACAGATGCACTTTTATGATGGACAGATGCACTTTTATGATGGACGGATGCACTTTTATGATGGACGGATACACTTTTATGATGGATAGATGCACTTTTATGATGGACAGATGCACTTTTATGATGATAGATGCACTTTTATGATGATAGATGCACTTTTATGATGATAGATGCACTTTTATGATGGACGGATGCACTTTTATGATGGACAGATGCACTTTTATGATGGATAGATGCACTTTTATGATGGATAGATGCACTTTTATGATGGATAGATGCACTTTTATGATGGATAGATGCACTTTTATGATGGACAGATGCACTTTTATGATGGATAGATGCACTTTTATGATGGACAGATGCACTTTTATGATGATAGATGCACTTTTATGATGATAGATGCACTTTTATGATGGACAGATGCACTTTTATGATGGACGGATGCACTTTTATGATGGATAGATGCACTTTTATGATGGACAGATGCACTTTTATGATGGATAGATGCACTTTTATGATGGATAGATGCACTTTTATGATGGATAGATGCACTTTTATGATGGACAGATGCACTTTTATGATGGATAGATGCACTTTTATGATGGATAGATGCACTTTTATGATGGACAGATGCACTTTTATGATGGATAGATGCACTTTTATGATGGACAGATGCACTTTTATGATGGATAGACAAACTTTTATGATGATAGATGCACTTTTATGATGGATAGATGCACTTTTATGATGGATAGATGCACTTTTATGATGATAGATCCACTTTTATGATGGATAGATGCACTTTTATGATGGACAGATGCACTTTTATGATGGACGGATGCACTTTTATGATGGATAGATGCACTTTTATGATGGACAGATGCACTTTTATGATGGATAGATGCACTTTTATGATGGACAGATGCACTTTTATGATGGATAGACAAACTTTTATGATGATAGATGCACTTTTATGATGGATAGATGCACTTTTATGATGGATAGATGCACTTTTATGATGGGCAGATGCACTTTTATGATGGATAGACAAACTTTTATGATGATAGATGCACTTTTATGATGGATAGATGCACTTTTATGATGGATAGATGCACTTTTATGATGGATAGATGCACTTTTATGATGGACAGATGCACTTTTATGATGGATAGATGCACTTTTATGATGGGCAGATGCACTTTTATGATGGATAGATGAACTTTTATGATGGGCAGATGCACTTTTATGATGGATAGATGCACTTTTATGATGGGCAGATGCACTTTTATGATGGATAGATGCACTTTTATGATGGACAGATGCACTTTTATGATGGATAGATGAACTTTTATGATGGGCAGATGCACTTTTATGATGGATAGATGCACTTTTATGATGGGCAGATGCACTTTTATGATGGATAGATGCACTTTTATGATGGACATATGCACTTTTATGATGATAGATGCACTTTTATGATGGATAGATGCACTTTTATGATGGATAGATGCACTTTTATGATGGACGGATGCACTTTTATGATGGACAGATGCACTTTTATGATGGACAGACAAACTTTTATGATGGACAGATGCACTTTTATGATGGACAGATGCACTTTTATGATGGACAGACAAACTTTTATGATGGATAGATGCACTTTTATGATGGATAGATGCACTTTTATGATGGACAGATGCACTTTTATGATGGATAGATGCACTTTTATGATGGATAGACAAACTTTTATGATGATAGATGCACTTTTATGATGGATAGATGCACTTTTATGATGGATAGATGCACTTTTATGATGGACAGATGCACTTTTATGATGGATAGATGCACTTTTATGATGGATAGATGCACTTTTATGATGGATAGATGCACTTTTATGATGGATAGATGCACTTTTATGATGGATAGATGAACTTTTATGACGGGCAGATGCACTTTTATGATGGATAGATGCACTTTTATGATGGACGGATGCACTTTTATGATGGACAGATGCACTTTTATGATGGACGGATGCACTTTTATGATGGACAGATGCACTTTTATGATGGACAGATGCACTTTTATGATGGACAGATGCACTTTTATGATGATAGATGCACTTTTATGATGGATAGATGCACTTTTATGATGGACGGATGCACTTTTATGATGGACGGATGCACTTTTATGATGGACAGATGCACTTTTATGATGATAGATGAACTTTTATGATGGATAGATGCACTTTTATGATGGATAGATGAACTTTTATGATGGATAGATGAACTTTTATGATGGATAGATGAACTTTTATGATGGGCAGATGCACTTTTATGATGGATAGACAAACTTTTATGATGGATAGATGAACTTTTATGATGGATAGATGAACTTTTATGATGGATAGATGAACTTTCATGATGGATAGACGAACTTTTATGATGGATAAATGAACTTTTATGATGGATAGATGAACTTTTATGATGGGCAGATGCACTTTTATGATGGATAGACAAACTTTTAAGATGGATAGATGAACTTTTATGATGGACAGATGCACTTTTATGATGGACAGATGCACTTTTATGATGGATAGATGCACTTTTATGATGGATAGATGCACTTTTATGATGGATAGATGAACTTTTATGATGGATAGATGAACTTTTATGATGGATAGACAAACTTTTATGATGGACAGATGCACTTTTATGATGGACAGATACACTTTTATGATGGATAGATGAACTTTTATGATGGATAGACAAACTTTTATGATGGATAGATGCACTTTTATGATGGACAGATGCACTTTTATGATGGACAGATGCACTTTTATGATGGATAGATGCACTTTTATGATGGATAGATGCACTTTTATGATGGATAGATGAACTTTTATGATGGATAGATGAACTTTTATGATGGATAGACAAACTTTTATGATGGACAGATGCACTTTTATGATGGACAGATACACTTTTATGATGGATAGACAAACTTTTATGATGGATAGATGAACTTTTATGATGGATAGACAAACTTTTATGATGGACAGATGCACTTTTATGATGGACAGATACACTTTTATGATGGATAGACAAACTTTTATGATGGATAGATGAACTTTTATGATGGACAGATGCACTTTTATGATGGATAGATGGACTTTTATGATGGACAGATGCACTTTTATGAGGGATAGATGCACTTTTATGATGGATAGATGCACTTTTATGATGGATAGATGAACTTTTATGATGGATAGACAAACTTTTATGATGGACAGATGCACTTTTATGATGGACAGATACACTTTTATGATGGATAGACAAACTTTTATGATGGATAGATGAACTTTTATGATGGACAGATGCACTTTTATGATGGATAGATGCACTTTTATGATGGACAGATGCACTTTTATGAGGGATAGATGCACTTTTATGATGGATAGATGCACTTTTATGATGGATAGATGAACTTTTATGATGGATAGATGAACTTTTATGATGGATAGACAAACTTTTATGATGGACAGATACACTTTTATGATGGATAGACAAACTATTATGATGGATAGATGAACTTTTATGATGGACAGATGCACTTTTATGATGGACAGATGCACTTTTATGATGGACAGATGCACTTTTATGATGGACAGATACACTTTTATGATGGATAGACAAACTATTATGATGGATAGATGAACTTTTATGATGGACAGATGCACTTTTATGATGGATAGATGAACTTTTATGATGGATAGATGAACTTTTATGATGGATAGATGAACTTTTATGATGGATAGATGAACTTTCATGATGGATAGACGAACTTTTATGATGGATAGATGAACTTTTATGATGGATAGATGAACTTTTATGATGGGCAGATGCACTTTTATGATGGATAGACAAACTTTTATGATGGATAGATGAACTTTTATGATGGACAGATGCACTTTTATGATGGACAGATGCACTTTTATGATGGATAGATGCACTTTTATGATGGATAGATGCACTTTTATGATGGATAGATGAACTTTTATGATGGATAGATGAACTTTTATGATGGATAGACAAACTTTTATGATGGACAGATGCACTTTTATGATGGACAGATACACTTTTATGATGGATAGATGAACTTTTATGATGGATAGACAAACTTTTATGATGGACAGATACACTTTTATGATGGATAGATGCACTTTTATGATGGATAGACAAACTTTTATGATGGACAGATGCACTTTTATGATGGACAGATACACTTTTATGATGGATAGATGCACTTTTATGATGGATAGACAAACTTTTATGATGGATAGATGCACTTTTATGATGGATAGATGAACTTTTATGATGGATAGATGAACTTTTATGATGGACAGATGCACTTTTATGATGGATAGATGCACTTTTATGATGGATAGACAAACTTTTATGATGATAGATGCACTTTTATGATGGATAGACAAACTTTTATGATGGATAGACAAACTTTTATGATGTACAGATGCACTTTTATGATGGATAGATGCACTTTTATGATGGATAGACAAACTTTTATGATGGATAGATGCACTTTTATGATGGATAGATGCACTTTTATGATGTACAGATGCACTTTTATGATGGATAGATGCACTTTAATGATGGATAGACAAACTTTTATGATGGATAGATGCACTTTTATGATGGATAGATGCACTTTTATGATGGATAGATGCACTTTTATCATGGATAGATGCACTTTTATCATGGATAGATGCACTTTTATGATGGATAGATTAACTTTAATGGACTTTCAGCCAAATAAACATCCATTCACTGCCATTAATTTTAATTTTGGGCGAACTATCCCTTTAACTCAAATTCAGAGTGAACAGGCTGAAGTGTTGTAGTGTGTACCGACCGCTTCTCTGTATGCTGAGTTGGAGATCAGCCCGGCCTGAAGCATCCTGAACTCTCGAGCCGCAGCAGATCTGTTCACCGGCTCTGTGTGAGGAGGAACACGAGACACATCAGCACTGATGAACCGCAGATACTCTAATCCCTCATTCCAGTTCAGATCCTCACGCACCAGGCTTGACCTCCGGCTCCGGCCACGTCTTCTTGATGATGTGCAGTGTGGATCCAGACTTGATCCCGTAGGAGTCTAGCGTGAGATCATCCTTGAGCACACAGCCGCAGTGCACGAAGTCTGCAAAACACAGTAGCGGGAACGCACAATACACATGTGAACGTGCACTAATGTTGCTGAAAGTTCTGTTAATATTCATATATTCATTAATATTCACATAATAAAGTTGTATAGCAAAATATCCAAGTATAATCAAGTTATGTTTACCACAGACCACATAAAAATATAAACAAAAAATATAAAAAAATTATATATATATATATATATATATATATATATATATATATATATATATATATATAAAACAAGAGAAAAATCTCAAGGGAACCAGTGGCTTACTCCATTAATATTTTTATTTTCTTAGTTTTCTATTTTAATTTTAGTTGAATTTAACATTTTTCTAAATGTTTTTAATAGTTTTAGTTATCGATGATAATAATAATAACCTTGACAGTCAATCTCACCCACTGACCAGTTCGTAAAACATGAAACATAAATATTAATTCATAATATACTGCCAGTGTTTTTGAATGCAACTGAGAACATATTCGGATTCAGGAGTTTACATGTTTCCTGATCGGATTATTTAAATCTGACTGAAACTTCTTTCAGATCGATTGAGCTGTGTAAGGCCTGTCAGCTGACTGAACCATCGATCTGATAATAAATGGCTGATGTGTGTGAATGTAGATCGACATCGACTGAAAGGAAGTCAATAATGTCTGTGAGGACCGGATCAGAACTGACCGATGAGCTCGGGCTCGGGCAGCGAGTCTGATAACTGCGCTGAGATCAGCTGTTTGAGCGTGGACACCTGGTATCCTCCGGGATGAACGTCTCCAGGCTCGGACTCTGGGAACTGGAACATGGCCTTGGGTCGGTCCCGGAGCTTCAGGGAGAGATGCCACGCTGAACCCTCCATATCCTTCACAAGAGCCAACAAACAACAGACCATTAACTCTCACACGCTTGAAGAGCAGCCGTTTTACCGCTCTGAGACGATGTCGTCTGAGTCTCGTGGAAACAAAACAGTCTTTATTTTAATGCACTTTATCTAATATATACACTACCAGTCAGAGGTTTTGAAGTTTTTATGTTTTTTTTTAAAAAAGACCAAGGCTGCATTTTTTTGATTCAAAATATACAAAAAAACTGTAATATTGTTAAATATCATGACAATTTAAAATAACTGTTTTCTATTTTAATATGTATATAGTATGTTTATGATATGAAATAGGAATTTCAATAAATGCTGTTCTTTTGAACTTTCTATTCATCAAAGAATCCTGAAATAAAATACAAAAGTCCTGTTTTCAACACTGATAATAATCATAAATGTTTCTTGAGCATCAAATCATCAAATTATAGTGATTTCTGAAGGATCGTGTGACACTGAAGACTGGAGTAATGATGCTGAAAATTCAGCTTTGATCACAAAAATAAATTACACTTTATTATATATTCACATAGAAAACTGATGATTTACATTGGAATAATATTTCAAATATATTACTGTTTTTTTTTTAATCAAGCCTTGGTGAGCAGAAGAGACTTATTTTAAAAACATTAAAAATCTTACCGATCCAAAACATTTGACTGGTAGTGTAACGTCCTTTAAAAGCTGTGAGTTTCAGTAAAAACAGGTTAAACAAACCAGACTTTATAGTTTTATTCCTATCTATATGTTGAAGACTTGCTCTTATATCATTCACCTGATTTATACACCATTTTATTCCTAGAAATATGGAGTGATATAAAGAGAAATTCAAAATCAAAATTAAAACGCTAATGTGTAAACAGCAAAACCAACTGACTTTATCCAAGCTTCAGGAAATGTATGCAAAATTATTAGTGCGTATTTAATTTGATAATAATGACACCTTTACATATGTAAACATAACATTTTAGAAAACGTAAAACAAAACAATTAGCTTCATGTACTGTGACTAATCAACTGAGTAATGTTATGTATGCTAATTTAGTTGCTGATATTTAATGAATCTCTCAAAGATAATGATGACAGCAGATCCACATCGATCACTTATTGATCTAAGACACAATACACTAACTTCGCATCACGGTGACATTTAATACGACAGGATTAATATCTAATATCTCACCAGTTTTATTGCGAACGCTTCACACAAGAGTCAGTGAGGCAGCGGTTTGTCAACAACTGGTAACCGGATGTGATGTCACACAGTTTCCTCTCAAAATAAAAGTACAACAAGCTCGTCTTATAAATATCGTGGCATATTGTATATAATGTGCTTATGGAATTTATGTGTATGCATATAGACGCTCTATCGTAATTTATAACGTAGGCCTATATGTAATTTATTAATTATGTTAAACGTGCTTTCGTAAAAATTTTAATAAATTATTTAAAACACTTTAAAATAATTTAATAATTTAACACGTAAATATAAAACTTTTTATTTCGGTTGTTTTTTCTCTAATAGGTTTTATTTTATTCACTGTCGTATCTATGATTCACTATGGTAATGAAGTGTAGAGTTCAGTCTGCGCCCCCGTGTGGTACAGAGAGGTATTGTGAGAGCGACGTTACTGTGCGTTAGTCATCTTTATTTTTTTAATTCTTTTTTTCTGTTAATACTCAGTAAAAACAGAGGTGTGATTGGGACATTTTATTAATAATATATGTTATATAGAAGTGAAAGTGAAAGTCTCTGAATAATAATATCAGCCAGAGCAACATAAACATGTACCGTTAATGCAATGGCAGTGCAATGTGGAAACTTTTGTGATGTATTGTATGGGTCAGGATGAGATGTGGGGGTGACTCTCTACAGGGGATCCTCTGCTGTTTAAACCTGTTACATTATATTATTAATTTAAACCTGTTACAGAAAAATAAAGGTGCCAGATTATATCCGAACAATTTGGAAAATACAGTATGCCACTTTGCATACATTTAATAATAGTTTTACATAACACTTTATTTTACAGTGTCCTTGTTACTATAGTAATTACAGTAAATGATGCATAATTATATGCAAATAATCCTAAACCCTAATTCTAACTCTATAGTAAATACATGCAGTTAATTATTTTTTCTCACGGTACTTAATGGTATAATTACACTGCAACACGGACACCTTAAAGTAAAGTGTAACCTAATTTTTTTAGCTTTTGGATTTATACAAAACACTAGTAATTTATGTGATAAAGTTAAAATATTTCAGAGCCAGATTTATTTTATTCGTTTTATTATGTTATTATTTTATTATTATATGTAGGGCCCCTAATAATAATAATAATAAGAAATATCAACATAATAATAATAAATATATTTTTTAACAATAATAATAATTAATTATTATATAGTATATACTCTACATATAATAATAAAATAACATGATAACAACAGAACAACGGGCTTTATATGTATATAGGCCCATTGTTACGATGCAGCAAGGATGAATCGGAGAGAGAATTCAAACGCAAGCACTTTAATTAAACAAACAGGTAATCCACGGTAAAATACAGAATAAAGACCTCGGGACCAGGACCCGGAACAACTACAGGAAACGACGACCGACACCACACAACTGAAACACGGCGGTATAAATACACAAAGAGACAAGCTAAACAAGATAACAAGGTGTGGCTAATCAGAAACACATGGGGAGACTAATCAACATGACGGGGAACAGCTGAACATGAAAGGACAGGGGAACACATGATGGGTGTGTTCCCCCATGGGTGACTCCCGACTCCCCTTAAAACAGAAACACTAAAGTTCAGGAGGGTGGTGAAGTGGAGGCGTTTTTTTTCCTCGGGCGGCCAGGGCGGTGCAGACACCGGCTCAGGAACAGCAGACATCGGCTCAAGAACAGCAGACAACGGCTCAGGAACAGCAGACAACGGCTCAGGAACAGCAGACACCGGCTCAGGAACAGCAGACAACGGCTCAGGAACAGCAGACAACGGCTCAGGAACAGCAGACACCGGCTCAGGAACCGCAGACACCGGCTCAGGAACAGCAGACACCGGCTCAGGAACAGCAGACATCGGCTCAGGAACAGCAGACACCGGCTCAGTAACCGCAGACACCGGCTCAGGAACAGCAGACACCGGCTCAGGAACAGCAGACACCGACTCAGGAACAGAAGACACCGCCTCAGGAACAGCAGACACCGGCTCAGGAACAGCAGACACCGGCTCAGGAACAGCAGACATCGGCTCAGGAACCGCAGACACCGGCTCAGGAACCGCAGACACCGGCTCAGGAACAGCAGACACCGGCTCAGGAACAGCAGACACCGGCTCAGGAACCGCAGACACCGGCTCAGGAACCGCAGACACCGGCTCAGGAACAGCAGACACCGGCTCAGGAACAGCAGACACCGGCTCAGGAACAGCAGACATCGGCTCAAGAACAGCAGACAACGGCTCAGGAACCGCAGACACCGGCTCAGGAACAGCAGATACCGGCTCAGGAACCGCAGACACCGGCTCAGGAACTGCAGACACCGGCTCAGGAACCGACAACACACTCACTGGCTCGGGAACAGAAAACACACTCACTGGCTCGGGAACAGACAACACACTCACTGGCTCGGGAACAGACAACACACTCACTGGCTCGGGAACAGACAACACACTCACTGGCTAGGGAAAAGACAACACACACACTGGCTCGGGAACAGACAACACACTCACTGGCTCGGGAACAGACAACACACTCACTGGCTCAGGGAACAGACAACACACTCACTGGCTCGGGAACAGACAACACACTCACTGGCTCGGGAACAGACAACACACTCACTGGCTCGGGAACAGAAAACACACTCACTGGCTCGGGAACAGACAACACACTCACTGGCTCAGGGAACAGACAACACACTCACTGGCTCGGGAACAGACAACAAACTCACTGGCTCAGGAACAGGCAACACACTCACTGGCTCGGGAACAGGCAACACACTCACTGGCTCGGGAACAGACAACAAACTCACTGGCTCGGGAACAGACAACACACTCACTGGCTCGGGAACAGACAACAAACTCACTGGCTCGGGAACAGGCAACACACTCACTGGCTCGGGAACAGACAACAAACTCACTGGCTCGGGAACAGACAACACACTCACTGGCTCGGGAACAGACAACAAACTCACTGGCTCAGGAACAGGCAACACACTCACTGGCTCGGGAACAGGCAACACACTCACTGGCTCGGGAGCAGACAACACACTCACTGGCTCGGGAACAGACAACACACTCACTGGCTCGGGAACAGGCAACACACTCACTGGCTCGGGAACAGACAACACACTCACTGGCTCGGGAACAGACAACACACTCACTGGCTCTGGAACAGACAACACACTCACTGGCTCGGGAACAGGCAACACACTCACTGGCTCGGGAACAGACAACAAACTCACTGGCTCGGGAACAGACAACACACTCACTGGCTCGGGAACAGGCAACACACTCACTGGCTCGGGAACAGACAACACACTCACTGGCTCGGGAACAGGCAACACACTCACTGGCTCGGGAACAGACAACACACTCACTGGCTCGGGAACAGACAACACACTCACTGGCTCTGGAACAGACAACACACTCACTGGCTCGGGAACAGGCAACACACTCACTGGCTCGGGAACAGACAACACACTCACTGGCTCGGGAACAGGCAACACACTCACTGGCTCGGGAACAGGCAACACACTCACTGGCTCGGGAACAGGCAACACACTCACTGGCTCGGGAACAGGCAACACACTCACTGGCTCGGGAACAGGCAACACACTCACTGGCTCGGGAACAGACAACACACTCACTGGCTCGGGAACAGACAACACACTCACTGGCTCGGGAACAGACAACAAACTCACTGGCTCAGGAACAGGCAACACACTCACTGGCTCGGGAACAGACAACACACTCACTGGCTCGGGAACAGGCAACACACTCACTGGCTCGGGAACAGACAACACACTCACTGGCTCGGGAACAGGCAACACACTCACTGGCTCGGGAACAGACAACACACTCACTGGCTCGGGAACAGGCAACACACTCACTGGCTCGGGAACAGACAACACTCACTGGCTCGGGAACAGGCAACACTCACTGGCTCGGGAACAGACAACACACTCACTGGCTCGGGAACAGACAACACACTCACTGGCTCGGGAACAGGCAACACACTCACTGGCTCGGGAACAGGCAACACACTCACTGGCTCGGGAACAGACAACACACACTGGCTCGGGAACAGGCAACACACTCACTGGCTCCGGAACAGGCAACACACTCACTGGCTCGGGAACAGCAACACACTCACTGGCTCCGGAACAGACAACACACTCACTGGCTCGGGAAGAGGCAACACACACTGGCTCGGTAACAGACAACACACTAACAGGCTCGGGAACAGGCAACACACTCACTGGCTCCGGAACAGAAACCACACTCACTGGCTCGGGAACAGGCAACACACACACTGGCTCGGGAACAGGCCACACACTGGCTCGGGAACAGACAACACACTCACTGGCTCGGGAACAGATAACACACTCACTGGCTAGGGAACAGGCAACACACACACTGGCTCGGGAACAGACAACACACTCACTGGCTCGGGAACAGACAACACACTCACTGGCTCGGGAACAGGCTACACACTCACTGGCTCGGGAACAGGCTACACACTCACTGGCTCGGGAACAGGCAACACACACTGGCTCGGGAACAGACAACAAACACACTGGCTCGGGAACAGACAACACACTCACTGGCTCGGGAACAGGCTACACACTCACTGGCTCGGGAACAGGCAACACTCACTGGCTCGGGAACAGACAACACACTCACTGGCTCGGGAACAGACAACACACACACTGGCTCAGGAACAGTATTTATTATGTTCTCCAGTATTTATTTAGTATTTATTATGTTCTCCAGTATTTATCTAGTATTTATTATGTTCTCCAGTATTTATCTAGTATTTATTATGTTCTGCAGTATTTATCTAGTATTTATTATGTTCTCCAGTATTTATCTAGTATTTATTATGTTCTGCAGTATTTATCTAGTATTTATTATGCTCTGCAGTATTTATCTAGTATTTATTATGTTCTGCAGTATTTATCTAGTATTTATTATGTTCTCCAGTATTTATTTAGTATTTATTATGTTCTCCAGTATTTATCTAGTATTTATTATGTTCTGCAGTATTTATCTAGTATTTATTATGTTCTCCAGTATTTATCTAGTATTTATTATGTTCTCCAGTAGTTATCTAGTATTTATTATGTTCTGCAGTATTTATCTAGTATTTATTATGTTCTCCAGTATTTATTTAGTATTTATTATGTTCTCCAGTATTTATCTAGTATTTATTATGTTCTGCAGTATTTATCTAGTATTTATTATGTTCTCCAGTATTTATCTAGTATTTATTATGTTCTCCAGTAGTTATCTAGTATTTATTATGTTCTGCAGTATTTATCTAGTATTTATTATGCTCTGCAGTATTTATCTAGTATTTATTATGTTCTCCAGTAGTTATCTAGTATTTATTATGTTCTGCAGTATTTATCTAGTATTTATTATGTTCTGCAGTATTTATCTAGTATTTATTATGTTCTCCAGTATTTATCTAGTATTTATTATGTTCTCCAGTATTTATCTAGTATTTATTATGTTCTCCAGTATTTATCTAGTATTTATTATGCTCTGCAGTATTTATCTAGTATTTATTATGTTCTCCAGTAGTTATCTAGTATTTATTATGTTCTGCAGTATTTATCTAGTATTTATTATGTTCTCCAGTATTTATTTAGTATTTATTATGTTCTCCAGTATTTATCTAGTATTTATTATGTTCTGCAGTATTTATCTAGTATTTATTATGTTCTCCAGTATTTATCTAGTATTTATTATGTTCTCCAGTAGTTATCTAGTATTTATTATGTTCTGCAGTATTTATCTAGTATTTATTATGTTCTCCAGTATTTATTTAGTATTTATTATGTTCTCCAGTATTTATCTAGTATTTATTATGTTCTGCAGTATTTATCTAGTATTTATTATGTTCTCCAGTATTTATCTAGTATTTATTATGTTCTGCAGTATTTATCTAGTATTTATTATGTTCTCCAGTATTTATCTGGTATTTATTATGTTCTCCAGTATTTATCTAGTATTTATTATGTTCTGCAGTATTTATCTAGTATTTATTATGTTCTCCAGTATTTATCTAGTATTTATTATGTTCTGCAGTATTTATCTAGTATTTATTATGTTCTGCAGTATTTATCTAGTATTTATTATGTTCTGCAGTATTTATCTAGTATTTATTATGTTCTGCAGTATTTATCTAGTATTTATTATGTTCTGCAGTATTTATCTAGTATTTATTATGCTCTGCAGTATTTATCTAGTATTTATTATGTTCTGCAGTAAACGGTTAAAGCCCGCGGTGACGTCATCAGACTGGAGCGAGCGCAAGAATGATGATGTAGGAGTGGTTTCACTTCCCGACCGGAGGAAAACCATCTCCAGAAACGCGATTTCACGAAGCTTTTCCTTCATAATCAAAGCAAGCGCTTTCAGATGCGATTCACGCGTAAACACGGGAATGACAGAGTAAAGTTCGCCTCGAGTCTCCTCGGATCTCCTGCTAGATCATTATTCACACAGCTGGATTAACGGAGCTTTGTCCTGGTCCAACTTCTCATTGCTGGGATGGTAAGTTCATTTAAAATGTCTTTCAGAATCAGATGCATGCTGGGGATTTGGGATTAAATACGTCTCGGTCTATATAGCCTATGCAATGGAGAAAAAAAAATGAAAGAAAATTTTTGAAAGGAGTCAAAATGTAAGTAAGTTAAATTTAGTACCGCGAAATCATGGTGATTTGAAGTTGATAATCGTGTTACTTTTATTTGTGCCAGATTTCATAACTCACTTGTTGGTGGTGGTTTGCTTTATTGAATCCTGGCAGTCAGCTTTTGTGTTTTGAGGTTTTAAAATTCTCTAAAATCCCTTTATAAGGCCAGGTCTTTGTTTAAGTGCAGCTCCACCACACCCTGAAGCTCATGCTTTAACTTCATCATCCTGAAGCTCATGCATTACCTTCATAATCTGTCTTCACACTGATCTAATATGTTTACCACCAGAGATCCCAGTTCTCCATCAGTGACGCTCTGTGTAACGCTGCATCTGTAACACATCAGATCATGTCAGTACTTTTATTAAACTCTCAAACTTCGGAGACTTTGTGAGAATGAGATCTGTAAATCTTTACTAATTAAAAGTTACAGAGAAACACCTGAAATGAGCTCTCAGACTTGAGTTAACTCGTAACTGTCCTGCTGTCGTATTGTAACAGTCCATCATGAATTAAAGGGATATTTCACCCAAAACTGAGAATTATGTCATCATTTACTCACCATAAAGTTGTTCCAAACCTGTGTGAGTTTCTTTCTTCTGCTGAACACAAGAAGATATTTTGAAGAATGTTTGTGTCCAAAAAGTTGATTACTTTCATAGTATTAGGAAAAAAAAAAAATACTGGGAGTCAATGTGGACCAACAACTGTTTGTTTCTACAGGTTTGGAACAACTTGAGGGAGAGTTATGGAAGCTGGTTTCTGCCACAGAATAAACTTTTTATCTCACAATTCTGACTTTTTTTCTCTCACAATTGCTTGATATAAAGTCACAATTGTGTTATAAAGTCCGAAGTGCATGATATAAAGTCACAATTGCGAGTTATAAAGTCAGAATTGTGAGATATAATTGTTGTAAATAATTGTAAATAGTTTTTTCTCAGAATAGCATGTTTATGTCTCGCAATTCGGACTTTATATCTCGCACTTTGAGGAATACAGTCAGAATTGCAAGATGTAAACTCCCAATTGTGAGATAAAAAGTCTTTTGAAAAAGGTTTTATTCTGTGGCAGAAACACGTATCCATAGAGAATAAATGATGACAGAATTTTCATTTTTGGGTGAACTGTCCCTTTAAGACGATCAGCCGTCTCAGATTTGATCATTGTGTTTCTACAGAGCTGTATATTACAGTAATCACTTACACCAAATAGTAGCATATTATACATTTAATACCTGTATAATAGCTTGTCATTATGCATGTAATAATAACACGGGTGATTGTTGGAGAACAGCAGTGAAGATTAATGTGCTTGTTTAAACTGGATGCCAGACATCTGAACAGTTGATAGAAGAATTAAAGGGTTTGTTCAACCGAAAATGAAAATGATCCCATGATTTACTCAGGCCATGTGTATATGACTTTCTTCTTTCAGCCGAAAACAATCAGAGTTATATTAGAAATATCCTGAATTTTCCTGAATAGCTTTATAATGGAAGTGAATGGAGACTTAGATTTTGAAGCCCCAAAAAAAGTACATCCATCATAAAAGTATCAATGTGACTCCAGGAGTTAATAAAGGCCTTTTGACGCGATGCGTTAGTGTAAAAAAAAAAAAATCCATATTAATAACTTTATAACTATAATGACTGGCTTCTGGTAACATCAGTGTCGAGAAAGGCTAAACGCTTCAATATAAATAAAAAAACTGGGTAACACTTTACAATAAGGTTCATTAGTTAATGTATTAACTAACATGACCTGACAATGAGCAATACATGTGTTACAGTATTTATTAATGTTAGTTAATAAAAATACAGTTAGTTCACAGTGCATTAACTAATGTTAACAAATACATCCTTTGATTTTAATAGTGTATTAATAAATGTTGAAGTTAATATTAACTAAGATTAATAATGCTAAAGATGTATTGTTCGTTGTTCATGTTAACTAAGACAGTTAACTAATGTTAATAATGAACCTTATTGTAAAGTGTTAGCGAAAACTGTTTTTTTAATGTGATTAAACCCATAAAAACGTGTTTTGTTGCTTTAGCAACACTGAGTAATATTTTGAGGCGACGCTCTCTTCTCTCCTGATGACAGAGATCATGTCGTCTGTTTCCGGCCGATGAAAACACACTTTCTGAGATTCCTGAAGGAGCGAGGACAGAAAGAGCTTCAGATCTCAGAGGATCTAGATTTCCTGATCTATAACTTGTGTTTATTCAGACTTTATATAGCTTTATACGTGTCTGATCTCAGAGTATCTAGAGTTCCTGATCTATAATGTGTGTTTAATCAGACTTTATATAGCTTTATACGTGTGAGATCTCAGATTATCTAGAGTTCCTGATCTATAATGTGTGAGTTTATTCAGACTTTATATAGCTTTATACGTGTGAGCCGGACACTCTGACGTTTCTCCTCATGAAGTTGCCGAGTGTGCGCATGTTTTGTGCTGATGTCAGGGTTTAGTGTGTGTGTGTGTGTGTGTGTGTGTGTGTGTGTGTGTGTGTGTGTGTGTGTGTGTGAGTGTGTGAGCGTGACTAAGGCAGAGCGAAGTGTGACGTGTCTCGTATTACAGAATGGGAGCTTTACTGGGAAGAGTTTAGTCCTGTGAGCTGTTCATTCTGTTACTGTTATAAAATCATATCTATACAGTTATATAGTCATATTTATACAGTTATAGTCATATTTATACAGTTATACAGTCATATTTATATAGTCATATTTATACAGTTATAAAGTCGTATTTATATAGTCATATTTATACAGTTGTACAGTCATTATGTTACAGTACAGCAGAGATGTGAATGTGAGATGGTGGATCAGCTGTTCGTGTCTCTCAAATATAAACTCGTCAGCTTTATAAAGTAATGCAAGGGTTTTCAAACATGTTCTGCCGTTGATGCCTTTCATGAATATAATGGCAATGTTTTAATGTTTATAAACCTCAACTCAGACTAACACTCAAACATAGGATTTCAAATAAGATTTTAAATGTTTCTGAAAGATTCTCTCTAAAAACAGTGAAATATTATGTAATTTATTCCTGTGAATCATCATTACTCCAGTCTTCAGTGTCACATGATCCTTCAGAAATCATTCTAACAGTTGTGCTGCTTCATGATTTCCATTACACGAGAGTAGATGTTAAAACTTCATGCTGATTTGTACTCGGCTTTCGCCAAGATAAGCACCAACTAAGACGTAGCTTTACAGTAACCTATGCTTCTCCATCCATTTACGCTTCTTTCCATCTGGTGACGTGAATCTCCTTCTGTCTGGTGTTAATAGTGTATTTGCGCGTCAGCACACACAACAGCTGCAACCACAGTGCGGTCCCCCCATAACAACCGTTTGGATTGAGCTGAGTAGGGGACATCTCTAGGGTCTTCAAGTGGGCACCTTCCGTCCTCAGTGTTTCGTTGACTAGCCCACGACACCTCAAGAGGGCTCGACAGTGACTCTGGCGTCCCAGAGTCACCCCCTCCGTCCCCCACTCAACTCAGCCAAGCTTACTGACCTCTACATCCCTCCTGCTGCTGAGACCTAACCACAATCTCACAATCTCTCCGCAACCCAACCATACGCGCCAACCCGTTTGACTATGGCTGTCGAGCCCCACTGGTGCGTTAATATGCAGTTTCAGTGGCAACGGTTCCGTATGGCATACCACCTACCGCAAAACACAATATCTGCCCAACCGACCGTCATTCACGCAATATACACAGGAACATAATGACTGTAAATACTATACAACCTATACAAATAAACCAACAGACTCTTCAAGTTTTCAAGAAATCTACGAAACCGTAGCATGGCGGCCTGTACACAGCCAGCTGGAATCTTTCCGTCTCAACCACAGCCAGTTGCTGCTCCTTTCTGCTGCTTCAGATAAGTTCTTTACTGTGCAACGCAACTCTTGGCCACTGAATCCGACGTCTCTGAGGAACCGGGTTGTAGAGTGTGCCACAAAACCTCGACAACCCACTTCCACTGGATAAACCTGGACTCTCCATCCTCGCTGTTCTGCTTCAGTGGCCAGCTGGGCATACCGCAGTTTCTTCCTCTCATATGCCTCATCTACCGCATCCTCCCATGGCACTGTTAACTCTATCAGTTGAACAATGCATGTTGATCCAGACCACAAAACAATATCTGGCCGTAGGTTAGTGGTGGCAATCTCAGGTGGAAAAATAAGCCGTTGATCAAGATCTGCCAGCATCTTCCAGTCCCTAGCAGCTTCCAGTTGTCCTGAGCGAGAATTGGTGTTAGCACCTTTTCTTGGTGGTTGCTCGCCTGGGCGGAGGAATATTGTCTTCTGCGTGTAATGTTTTGCTAGAACAGGCGGCAACTTATTGGTCATACTACGCTTGCCTTCCAATGCTAAAGCCAAACATCGCAATACTTGGTCATGGCATCAAGTAAACCGACCCTGGCTAAGAGCCACCTTACATCCTGTCAAAATGTGCCTTAATGTGGCAGGTGATGAACACAAAGGACAAGATGGATCCTCTCCTACCCAGAGGTTTAGGTTCTGCGGTGATGGGAGAACATCATATGTTGACCTAATAAGGAAACTGATCCTACTCTCTTCCATTGACCAAAGGTCTTGCCAGCCCATCTTGCGTTGTTCCACACTCTCCCATCTCATCCACTCTCCCTGCTTGGCCTGGGAAATGGCCTTTATACACCTCATCCTCCCCTCCTGCTTTCGCACCTCGTTGACTACCAGCTTCCTCCTTTGAGCTGGGCCTGCCTTGTGCCATTTAGGAGGAGCTAAACTGAGCCCAAAACCCCCTCTTCCATGCTGTACCTGTCCCACGATATCCCCAATTTGAAGGTCAACCTTTGCCTCTACTACAGATTTCTTTGCTGACCACTTTCTACCAGTTTTTACCACAGGGGCTGCCTCCCTTACACATTTGTCGCGTGACTCTGCTAAAGTAATTTCCATTCTGACCTTGGCACACTTAAACTCCTCAGTTAAAGCAGAGACTGGCAGCTGCAATACTCCTTTACTATAAAGTCCCACTCTGCTGAGGCAGCGAGGAACTCCCAACCATTTCCTGATGTATGAACTTATTAACGCTTCCAGCTTATCCACTGTTGTCAAATAAACCTCGTACACAGTCAGTGGCCACAGCAACCTTTGCAGTAGACCAAACTG